>NW_017306663.1:1090508-1108610 GCF_000935625.1 Nanorana parkeri
CAACACCCACCGTTGGTTTTTTTTTTTTTTTGGGGGGGGGGGGGGGGGCGGAACACATCTTATTGTCCACGTTTTCTGCCTTCTTTGTTAAATGCAGCAACCACACGTAATGCATGACAACGCACCTGGTGTGAAGAGGCCCATGGAGAGAGGCCCATGTAAGGAGAGAGAACACTTACTCAAAAAGAGAAAGGACACTTACAGTAAAGAATATAAGTATTAAGGTCGAGACATAGAACCAGAAATTAATTTATAAATTAGAGGGAATGGAAAAAATAGTAGCACAGCTTGGTGGCATTTACGTATTTACGTGTAGAAGGATGAGGATGTGAACGGCAATGTCTACAGCGGAAGTGCGTGAGGTGATTCACATTTGATTCATTTTTACTAGTTTAGTTTCAGAAGAAAATAAATTGAATCTATCAATTCACACCACACACTGGGCATCTAATACAATACACACCTGAGCCTGCTGAATTCATTTGCTGCAAAACAAGTTTTCTCATTTTTCCTTGGTAATATAGAAATACATTCTAAGAAATCAGACTCATGGCCAGGGCTACTTCAGTTAGAACATAATTTACCATTATGGAAACAGGGTGTTCTGCACATGGTTAGTAATAGGGATACAGCATGTGTAATATTCCTCTTAGAACTTGGAGATTCATAAATTTAAGTTGCGTATTTGGACCAGTAAAGAAAAATAAAAAGGTATTTAAGGCTCAAAAATTGCATTCTTTCTAAAAACACTTTCTTTACGGAATGATTTTGGACTTATTTAAAAGGGTTTTGCAAACTCTGTTAAAATGTGTACAAAATGCAAAAATCCATCTCAACCAATCTAATTTAAAAGCGGCAAAATGGGCAAGGTGACTGGGTTTCTTTAATAAAGAGCGGATTGAAAGGACAGGTGAGTTCTACTGACATCAGATGACCAATTGTCCATTTTCCGTTGGAATGAGCCACAAGCTTATCTTTATTGTTACTGACACATGTTTATTTACACCCTCAACTGACAGACTGTCCTTGCTGGAATGACGGCTTTCCTATCTCCATTGATAAGCCAATTTCAGAATGGTATGGCAGCATCTCCCTCCCCCTCCCATCTCAATAGCATAAACATACACACTTGTTGCAAGTCTAAGTAGAAGCATAATGCCGGCTTGTCTAACTACCTTCAAACACCTATGGCTGGCCACTAACTATGATGTTCTGGCCATATAATGCACAGGCAACAATAGAAGACAACCTGACCCTTGAAAAAAACTAAAGGTTAAAAGAGAAAGGGACAACAGAAATAAAATAACTACCATTACCAAAGCAATGGTCTTAAAGCTACAGGAACACTGCAATAACTGTTACAGATATGATATATCAGACTCATGTAAATGAACAAACACAACACACTATTATCTGAATCACGGGGTTCATCTCCCTATGGGCTGCTTTCACTTTTTACATTTCCATCTGTTAATGGAAGACTACATGTCTTGCCTGCCACTATGGCAGAGGGACGTGTAGCTCTTAGTGGAATACAAGTATTGTGTTCTTGTAGTCCATTCATACTTCCTCCCATCCCTTAACTGAAAGACCATCGTTCATACGGACATGGAAGGAAGGAGGAGTTTACAGGAGCCAGAGCATTGCACCCACGGTTGCAGGCTTGAATGCAAAAAAATAATAAATGCACATTTTTTTTAATTTTGTAATGCGTGTGCATTTATTATTTTTTTGCAAAAGCCGGACCATGCCTTCAAACACTCTGTAAACAAGCCCTAATTTGCGCCCACAGACAGGCCAGAGTTGAGTAGAGTCAGTTGGAGGGTCTGTAGTGACTAAAGTTCAGAAGAAAAAGAGTATATAGGCAGAATTCTGGGGTAACTGTTAGCTTGTCCTGTGTGTGGCATTTGTGTTGAAAAGTGACTGCCTTATTCCCCCAAGTTTTATATTAATTTAAGTGGCCTATTTCATCCATGTAAATATCTTTTAACTTTCAGTCCATAAAGTCAAAACTAGCTCATGCAGTTTTGGTCATGCATCAAAGTTTATTGTTTCTGCTGGCTAGTCAGTCTCTCATGCACTCTATTGGTTTATTTTGGTTGTTGGCCAACATATACCTGATCTATTGTGTGCTATTCTCCACAGTTTAAACATGAAAGTAAAGTGTTCAATTGCACAGATATATTAGGTTTCATGCCAGAGCGATAGAAAATACTTCCCTGTCAGTGTTGGTCATGCAGTAACGAACTTCATTGTTTTAGAGATTTCGCCCACATGCACTCTGTCATTTTATTCCAAGCATGGACAAACTGAATTGGCAAAAGGGAACAGTTGTCTTTAGTCACAGCTCAGTGATGAGGATAGACAGATTTTTAATGAAATAGTTACTACATGCCACAAGAGAACGGCCTCTAAGATTACAACAGAATTAAATCAGCACAACTCTGACCAAGTTTCAGCAAAACTTTTATATTTTGCTCTTCAAAAAACTATTGAATTTGAAAGGACTGCCATTTGTAGGATAAATAAGGATAAATAAGGAATACCTTCAGTCTGCTCTTAACTGTTGAACATGACGAGAAATAGGGTTTAGGTAATAGTATGGGGATTACTGCACAGTTATATAATGACCATGGAATATGAGACCACATACAGGACCGTGGGCAGCCTATTATCAAAATGTTGTTCCCTCATAACATTCCCATGTACCATGACCATAAATACCTCACCCATAATTACACAAATTCAAGAGTGAAAAGATGTCTTCACCAATCATTCAATCAGTTGATCAAAATGTCATATAAATATTTAGGTCCCATTCATACTTGTTTATTTATACCAGTGAGTTGTGCTACGGACAAACTTATATGAGTATATAAAGAACTTCCCTCTCTTTTATTTATACTAGTGAGTTGCGCTATGGACAAACTTATATAAATATATGAAGAACTTCCCTTATAGTGAAATTTAAATAATATATAAGAAGAAGAATTGTATTCCTAAAACATACAAATTAGTAAGAGCTGCTATTTGTCCCAAAAAAATGTTTTTGAGAAGAGTAATAAAATTCAGTATACACTTGGTAAGGATCCTGCTATCACTTTGGTTAGGATTACCCCCAGATCCACTGATGTTCCGCTCAGACAACAACCAGTAACATATTGAAGATTCCCTCATAAACATGACAATAAAAAGGAACATAGTGTAAAGCCACTTTTTATTATTAAATATTAAAAGCAGATGCACTTACATCTGATGATAATCCGCTTAAAACACAGTATATTCAAAGTTCAGACCGTTCTGTCCAAAAGTCCAGAGGACAATAACAACAGCAGACTCTGACCCCACCGCATTTCGTCTCAATTGACTTTCTTAAGGGCAGTGTCTGTTGCACAACATCTCCGCTTTATATTGTATTAAGGCGGCCCATTCATTAAAGCCCACTTCACACTTATGTGCTGTGTTTCTAATACACCATGGAATGCTAACGGTAACACAATGCAGTCATGCTAAATTGATGGCACCTCTGCGTACTTCAGAGTGCCAAATATAAGGCCCTAAAAGAAATTCTGGTAAGAGAGGGCACATGGTAAAAAAGAAATTTGACTCAGGGAAGATAAACTGCATTTTCCTATAAACAGATATATTAATATATGCATTTTATGCTCTCAAACAATAGAATATTAGAATATTAAAAAGGGTTTCACTTTCTTCATAGCTGGCTCTCTCTTGGAGCTCTCCTAAAGCTACTGCTCCCAAGACAAAAATAAATGATATATTTTTTCTTTCAATCAGCTGCTTGCATACCTAATGTTCTATAGAAAAAACACACAGATTTTTTATTCTTAACACATTTTTAAGATGTGTGTACATTTTTATTAATACTAGGTTCCTATGAGCTTTTTTTAGGTCCTTTTGTATTATTAATATGGTGAAAAGACAATATGGTGGGGTGCTGAACCCTGACTTCAGTGAAGTGTTGAGAACAGATTTGAAGGTCCATAAATTGTAAGCTGTGTTAGGTCCTTGGAAGAGATGCTTCAATTAAATTGATTTTAATACACATTTCTTTCAAATTATTTGTATTTGTTTTTGCAATAAATACATAAAACATTCACAACATACCATACGAATTACATAAAACACTTAAAACATACAACATTTCAAAGATGCCAATGTGGAAACGTGAATAGAAAATCAATATAAAAAAAAATTAAAACAACTATCTTTAAAAAAATGCATTTAAATGCTTATATAATAAAGAAAAGTTATATGTAAAAAAGATAAAAGGGATGCAAAGTCCAGTTTTATTATGAGGTTCTTGGCAAAAGCCAAAGTGTTTTGGGGAGGGTACAAAAGGACCCCCTTCATCAGGGCTTAATACTTTCTACTTTTGAGAATCTGGACCAACGAAGAGATCCTTCAGGGTAAACAGAAACAGCAGACTGTTCCTATCACTGATTTAACAATTAATAAAATATATTTGGCCCTGTGAACCTTTTTGGCCCTCTCATCTTTTGAACTTAAAGCTTCTTTTTAATATTTGAGCATTTAAAGGCACCAGTACCTATAAATGAACATGATCACATTGTGCTTTTACATATTGTATAAACATTCACATTCTTGACATAATAAATACTTTTAACTTTTTTCTTTTTGGAAAACCTTTTTATTCACTCCCATTTTAACACTGGCATCTTGCTGAGTGTATTGTTACAGGTAAACAGAAATATAAGACAATACTTTGCAGTCATCTACTGATGAAAGTGTTTTTGCTTTGTGTGAAATAGAAGATGACAGTTTTTCTCTGATATAGAAAAAAAATTCATAAACACATATCTGTTTATCTCTCTTCTTCAGTGCAGTAATAGAACATGGAAATTTTAACTCACAATAGAGCTTTTTTATTACCTTAAGCAATTTGCCCTTAAAAGCAATGTGATAATACCTGTCCTTGCATTGAGCAGACATAGGAATTCCATAATGTGTTGTTAAAATTCATAAAACTGTAAACACTTAGCAGTCTTTTGCTATTCTTCATGGGAGAAAATTGACACGTCTAACAGATTTTCTGTTCACTATCATAAGCTAACCGCACACATAGATTTGTTGGCCTGATTACCGGTTCAGAACACCTTTGAACTGTGAATGTCACATCAATTATAATCTAGTACAGTTGAGTCAGATTTGCTGAAGCCTGAGGGAGAAAATAAAGTCATCTGATGGACTCCAGTGTTGGGTGATAAAGGTTATCTGCTAAGTCGAAGTGAAGATGAAAGCAGAACAACTATATAAATAACTCAATGAAATCACTCCTTTTAAAACTGCATGGCTTATTCAGTAAAGGTGTATGTAGATGTAGGAGGGTGGTCAGCCAATATCTGACTAAACGATGCAGGGCAAAGAAAAAGGTACTCTTAAATTACACATTTGCAAAATTTTAATCTCAAAACATGTTACCTGTTATATAGGAGATTAAAAACTCACCTTTTCTGCTGCCTGTGCCATTGAACGCCACTCCAGTAGAGATAAATCCTCCACTGAAGTCTTCTGGTGGTACCAACTCTTGTGGGAGTGTTGATAACCTGGTCCCTCGATGCACTCATTGGTTACTCCTGCGAGTATCTATGTCACTGCTATGTTTGTAGTTATGTGGAGGTCAGAGGGAGGAACTACAGAGTGCTGTGAGGATCCAGGAGATCAACACTGTCAGATGTTCCTGCAGAGATGTCAGTGGAGTAGAATTTGACAGAGTGCATAGTGGGCTCTCCCCCATCACTTTATTATCCCATGTATGTATGGTACCTACTATCCCATGACGCTAATGGTTTATTTATTTTTCCTCTCCTACTTTTTAGCTCTCTTGTCACCTCCTTCCATGGTCACCTCTAGGACTTCTACAGAGCGTCTCCCATCCTCTGGAACTTCATACCCCCATCGGTCTGCTTGTCTCGTACTCTGTTAACCTTTAGGTGATCTTTGAAAACTCATCTCTTAAGGGAAGGCTATCGCACCTCCACATAATAACTGTACTTCTACTCCTTCCATCAGCTCATCCCTCTCAATTAATTCCTTTTGCATCACTTGCACTTCTTAGTAGATTGCAAGGTACCACACGCAGGGCCCTCCTGTATTGAATTTGTATTGTAACTGTACTCTCTCCCTTCATTTTGTAAAGTGCTGAGCAAACGGTTTGTGCTGCAGTAAATAAATCTTGTGTAATATTAATCATATTTCATATGGTAGAGCTGGCCGTACACTAGAAGCCAGGTAGCCAATGCTGTTTTAAAATTACAGCTGGTGCCTAACTTTTGAGGTTTTCTCTAGTTGTTAGTGGAGCTGGCTTCTGAAAACAAAATCCTGCTGGCTCCTGTATTGGACAAAATGGCTTCTGAATTGCATATAATTTGACCACCCCTGGAACAGGTTCCCTTTGAAGCTAAGACTTTATTGAATTTTGTAAACAAAACCTTTAGTTTCTCTTATTTTGCATTTTTGTTTCTACCATTTACATAAGAATGACTGACACAACTCTGGCAGAAGAAGTAGCGTAGCTCTATAGTGATCCTGTAGTTGGCACATAGGTCATAAGTATTTTAGCTGATGTTGTATATCTGTAGCAGTTCAACAGACATTAATAGCTTTCTATTCCCTGCATTGCACTTTGTAGAAAAGACCTTCATGTGTACTTCATGGAAATCTGTATGTATGACCATGTTCCCGACTTCCTGATACTCCGCATTACCTCATCTCTGACTCATCTGTACACTCCCCACTTTGGCAAGTTGACACGTTATCTCACCATTTCTCATTCCTGCCAAGGTGCTGCAATTGTTACCCTGTTGGAACAGCAAAGGATGAAAAGCAAAGTTAAAATACTGAAATCTATTAGCAAGAGTTCCATCACTATGTTCCTGTCTGCCTTGCATCAATCTCACTTTTTGATTTATAAACAACAGTTGGTGACTTTGTAACTGTCGTAAATCTGCAGATCTTTTTCACAGTTCATTTTATCATGCTACATTCCTTAGATATATTAGGATACATTTTGGATTATATCTGTATGACATTCCATACATGTCATTCTGTCCATGACCCCATAGGTGAGATTTCATATGATTTCTGTCTCTCTGACAGCTTGTGACATCAGTAAAAGAAATTAAGGGAGCAGTTGTCACAGGGATAGGAAACCACTGACAGTAATAACAACCTGATGAAGATACTAACCCTTCCCCATTTTATTGAAACAAATATGTATTTTGTTACAGTTTGTGTCATAAGAGCAGAGATTTTCCATCACTTTCTGTCCTGGTAATAAAAACATGACAAATTCTCAGTACGAAACAAGAGGTGCACAAAGCTGAACTTAAGTCCACTTCTTGTGCTCAGGGCTTTTTCCATAAACTTATAGTATACACAGCATATTTACACATTATAGCAGACTTAAAGCAGAACTACAACCTCCTATCCTTTACTGCCAAGGAAGGTGTCATCTTAGCCTCTATTTGGATTGCAGTTGCCATGGTGCTGCACATGTGATCAGCTATGACACCAGCCATTTGAGGGCTTAAAAGTTTGAGAGCTGAAATAAGCACACTGGCAACCTTGACAGTTGGCATGCCTTAAAATTAACTGTTTTGGTAGACCATTAAATTGGTGGGTCTAGTTTTGCTATGACTGCCAATTTGACCCCTCCAATGCTGTCCCTCCTCCTCCACTTCACTGCTTCTGACATCTTTGCCCGGTCTTCTTCCGAGTTCGTCATCTTCAGCCATCTTCAGCCATGACGTGCCCAGCATGACTGGGACACACAGACTCGTATACATAAACACACACACACACACACACACACACACACACACACACTCACTCACTCACTCACTCACTCACTCACTCACAATGGTTTCACTCGATAGACCTGTGTCTTTATTCATCCTCAAATACTATGTAACTATGTAACTCCCGTGCCCTTGTACTTAAAGGAGAACTATGAGATGAGTGATTTACACTCACCTCATAGTTTACATTTACAGTTCGAGCCGGCATGTGACAATGAAACTGTCACACGTCAGCTCTATATCTCAGAAAGTGAGCGCTCGCTCACTTTCCGATCATCTCCCTGCTGAGAGCAGTAACTGTCAGTCACCACTCCCCGCAGGGATTCCCCCACCCCTCTCCAATCCTCCAGCGCTGACTGGAGGAAAAGACGGGGGAGGAGGCAGGCACAGCTGGCTCTGCCTCTAGATGGGCAGAGTCCGCTGTCACTCACGCAGCTGGGTGGATCTCGGCAGCATTGTCGGCATCCGTCCCGGCTGCCGCACTCTCAGCATATAGTGAGCAATAGCTCGCAATATACTGAGCTTTGGGTCACGGGAGGACACTAGTACATGGTCTCCCGTGACCCTAAAGAAAACTATGGGATACAAAGTTTACCCCATAGTTCTCTTTTAATTTATCCGGGCACCAGGCACATGCCAGGATTGCACATTGTATTAGTTCAGTGTACATTTAGAAAAAACATTTCTGCAAAAAGGTGTATTACCTGCCTGCCAGAAACGACCCACAGAAGCTACTTTAATATTGAATATTAAAGGAGAACTATGGGGTTAAGGCTTTTCCCCATAGTTCTCCTTAGGGTAACATGAGGAAACAAACTGGCGTCCTCCCGTCACCCTAGGCTCAGTATACCACGAGCTGTAGCTCGCAGCTACTGAGACGCCGCAGCTGACGCAAATCCCGACAATTGTGCCGGGATCCGCCCAGCTGCGTGAGTGACAGCTGGCTCTGCCTATCTAGAGGCAGAGCCAGCTAAACCCGCCCCCTGCCCCGTCCGTTCTGCCAGTCAGCGCTGGCGGATCGAAACGGGGAGGGGGGAATCCAGCCCCTCCCATGTCACAACAGAGAGCCGTGACAGGATCGAGAGGTGAGCGAACGCCGGTATGTGTTCGCTCACCTCCCGATCTACTGAGTCGACCTGTGACAGTCTCATTGTCACAGGTCGGCTAGAACAATGAGGTGAGTGAAAAGCACTCACCTCCTAGTTCTCCTTTAATGAAGTAGTTACATAGTTACATAGTATTTGAGGTTGAATAAAGACATTTGTCCATCAAGATATTTTCCCCTATATAGTTAAAATGCTTATGCCTTTACAATATTTGTATGAGTAAGTACAGGACAGTTGTGTCTATCAGGCATAATTCATAGCTAGCCATGCACAAAGTCACAGTTTACTGTAAAGTTTTTGTAAAAGAATGCATCACAGAGGTGTTTATGACATGTCACAGAATTCACTGCCATTTAATTAACTGGACATCCATCAAATGTTCCCTGACACCATCTGTATAAATGCATTTTACCCATGGTAAAAAAAATGGCTGACCTTTCTCAGATTTATACCATTAATACATTTATAATGTCTACTTTCATTGTAGTTCGATATTCTGCTTCACTTCATGAACAGTAAAGAATGATGCTAAGCACTAATTACATCTTAACCAGTAACGTAACTTAACCCCAGAGTGTTTTCTGAAAATTACATCTCTATCAAGAGCACTTACTGCTTGTAATTTTCTTGTGTGTAAAGTGATCCTGTACTTCACTAGAAACATGTAGAAGCAAATGTTCTGCCTAAGAGCTGACACCACACCACTCATTTTATTTATATTAGCCAGAAAACCCTCTCCTGTGCCTTCCTCTAAATTTAGTTTCACTTTGTACGGCGCCTGATGTTCCCGTATTTTATTTATAAGCTCCACCAGGTTATGTGAGTTTATAGATAAGCTTTACCTCAGTCCAATAAGTGGCCACTTTGGCTGGTTCATTGGACAGTGGAGTGGTGGGACATCGTAAATAAACTTCAAGTCAAATTAAGGCAGGGCTGAACAATTTCCAGGAGCCATATAGCCAATTCTCCTAAAAAGGTTGTCAGGTTTCCTCTAGTTGGTGTCAATGGAGCTGGCTGCTAAACAAATCCTGCTGGCTCCTGAATTCCATAATAATGTGTCCACCTCTGAGTTAAGGTAATATTGAGTATCATATGAAGTTCCTCCTAAGCAGGACTTTTTTATGTATAAAATGGAGCACAAGTTAACTTTAACATTTAGAACAATTACAAAAAAAGAACTGTATGTGGTCCCTCGCTAGGATATTATGGTTTTGACTCTAAGTGATCTCCATGCAGGGCAAAGTGACAGTTTTCATTTAAAGTCCTCCCGACACCACTGTGTTCGCCTTACCAGTGATTCCTCATCACTCCTTCTTTCTCTACAGCCGAAACTGAAATGGCTAGTGTTATGTACCTAGGGTAACGGAGACCTCCCTTTCTGGTGATTCCATTAGCTGTTAGACCTGACCACTGCCACAGGGGAAGAGGTCACATGCTCCTACATACCTAAAAGTGCCACATATTGTGGGTGCTTGCAGAGGACAAAGGAACAGCGGGGGACCATCGGTAAATTAAATCTAGAGTGCCTTTTGCAGAGATACTGTCACTTTGCCCTGCACAGACAAGGTGACAGTGTTACTTTAAGACAGGGAGGATAGAGGTATAAAGTAGTTGTTTCTGGTTTTTTTCTCTGTTTTAGAAATTTTTGTTTCAAAGTTAGCAGCAACAGTAACTAAATTATTAATATATCTCAACGGTCATACCATGTAATATATAAATATTGAAGTAGCTCTGTCACTAAAAACAATATAAAGGACATGCGTTGATGGGCTTTGGCCTTGTGTCAATGGGATCATTTGGAAAACATTTACAATTCATACACAGATGGATTTGACCTGCAGTTGACCTGCTTAAAGTATATATACATGAAAGAGAACTCAATCCCTTATCAAGAGAGAAGCAATCAAAAACTGACATGAGATTTCCTGACATGCTGGAAAATCTCTTTATCTGATTTCACACTCTCTGTAGATCCCGTGTTCCCTCTGCTGCTCAATTATCACCAATAATGCTTAAATTGGTTGCACTGCTAACAAATATCATTTAATCTATGGCCAGCATGGGTGACATCTTTGCTTCAGAAGGCGTTTAATTCCTATCACTGTAATGTTGCTAGCCATCCTGAAACTCACGTTCTGACTGCAAGATTTGTGTGTGTGCATGGATAAATAGAGCTTGGTTTCCTAAGGACTAATACTGTATGTGAAGCAGTTTCCTACATTCCATTTTTCACATGGGATATCTTTTTAATATTCATAATAATGCAGTCTTTTTATTCATTTGCAAATGCTTGTAAAATTACAATACTGGGAAAAAACATAAAACAATATGTGACTTAATTTTTGTATCGTTATTAATTATTGTTTATAGAGCTTTTTGAATGCTAAATTGGTGACTCTACTGTACTTAAGCTAAACAGTACATTTATTGTGCTTTTCAGTGCTTTTCAGAAATGTACTGCAAATTGCTCAGGTAAATTGTAGCTTCTGCTTGATCACAGAGCCAGTAGAAAGGTAAGATTTGTATGGCCATTAGATAGTGTTTACTAAACACGTCTTTGCCAGTTTATCTCTGTCCATTAGGAGTGATCAATGGCTGGTAACTATGTTACTGTCACCTAGATAGACTAGGCACAGCAGCGAGTGGATATGTACGCATGCATGGAGGTTTCTTTTTATGTAATACCTGCAGCTTCAATGTATAGCAGTACGTCCAGATGTTGTAAAGTCATAAAGCAAAGCACAACTCCAATACTTCTGAGGGCCATAAATGTCTGCTTGAGTGCACCATATCATGAGTATAGACAAAACATGAATTGATTGGGTATATAGTGATGATAATAGCAATAACAGTATAAATAAAATTGTCACAACACTGTGCCAGGATAGAAAAAAGGGAACTCTAGCTTTAAGCTTCAGGCCACTGGGGGAATCATCATCCTGATTGTACCTTCATTAGGTAGGTCACTAACCTTAAACATTGTACCATATTAGGTAGGTCACTAACCTTAAACAAGTACATATCAGGTGTCTACACTTGCCAATGGCCACATACTTATTTTGTCAGTGTATGCAGACACTTTTATGCCCATCTACTTCAATTTTCAGATTGAAGGATGTCGGTCAGGAGGCTGCTAACAGGGCGGCCCATGAAGCTAATTTTGTTTGGTTCATCAAGACATGTATGGTCATTTTAACATACTTTTATATAGGCAGTGATACTAAGTTTTTCAGCTCATGCCAAATGTGAGATATCCATTTTAACTTAATATTAACGATATATAGAAATTTGATGATAGTTATTTTTCTATTACTGCATTATAGAATTGGATTTCTTGTATACAGTTTTAGGTTTATGGTCAGGGTCAAGTCTGCCAAAGGTAAAGAGCCTTTAAAGGACCAGGTCCTTTACCCTCTATGGATCTGGACATGTCTTGTCTACTACCGCTTCCCAATGCCATCAGTGTCTTTGCACCTCTCCACCACTCATAGAGGTTCTTTGACATCACGGTTAACCCCCACCCATTCAGTGTCCTTCAGAACAAACCTCATAGTGTCATGTAAATATATAACAAGTTACCAGCTCAGATATCCATCCTCCTAGTCTCCACCCGAAAGCAGAATTGTGTGACCAGATTAAGAAGACAATTCTACTTATGGTAATGTGTTTTATAGGTGAGGGGTTTCAACGCAAATCAGCAGTTTGTCTACTGACCTATGTTTGTATGCTAATTAAGTAAAACTTAACTTTTACTTGAATAGACTTTCAGCGCTCCTCTCCATATTGCAAATTACTGTGACCTCATACCAGACTGGATAACCACATGTCTTTATATCAGCCAGTATAAATATACTAGTCATAGTGAAACCAATTTATGATGACTGTGCAAAGAAAACAAAAAAAAGTGAAACTATTGAACTATTGCATATTACTAATCAAGTTTCAGCCTCCAGGAAACAAGATACTTGTTTTTCTGGTTTTTTTTGTTATCATTGATAGCTTCACTTTTTTCTCAATTTTGATTTAAAAAAAAAAAAAAAAGTCCCCTGCCACTGTGTTGCATTGCCAGTCACATTCACAAGGCATACCTATATATTAAAAATATACAGTATATTTCATACGTTTCTAGTTGTTTCTATGGAGCAGGATTATACATAGGACTCTCTGGGCAGCTTCTTTTGTCTAGAATATCTTAGGGACAGACTTGAGGGACAGGTTTTTAAAAGTGCATTAACATACAATGAACCACCCAAGCCTTGACGTTTTTACCCGTTGTTAGTAGTGACAGTCCTGCACATTCAGCTAACAACTGATAATGAGATCAGCCAGTAGAGTGCAGACAGGGTTAATTATGGCAAACATTGCTCCCCAACCCCCTCTTTAACATTACATAGAAGGGGAAAGCTAAGTTCAAAGGTAATTTCTATATATATTTTTTAAAAGCATGCTCCACATTTGTGACCATGTTTCATGAGACACCCTTATTTTGGGTGTAACATGAAACTTGGTCACATTTCGCAGCCCCCACACCCTCAACCTGGATCTGTGAATGGGAAGACTACATGTCCCTTTTTCCACTACTGCAGATGGAATTGTAGATCTTAATGGAGCACAAATGGGGTGACGTCCATTGATAAGTTCCTCTGGCTTCATAACTGAAGGTCTGCACCTCTATACAGACCTGGGACTGGGAAGTGAATCTGTAGGAGCCTGATTGCTGCTCTATTTAATACATTCACATTTAAAGTTGCATTTTAATGTATGCTATGCAAATGAGAACATGTAACAAATATAAAGTATGTGTTAACCCAATTTTGCAGCAAAAGTGGAAATACACTTTAAGTTTGACTTTTTCTGTGTTACTGTCCTCATTGCAACCATTCTACCAACCAGCAGCATCAGGAAACTTACTCTGTCCTCGGTGACCCACCCAAATTACCACCATGTCACCAGAAGCTGCTTTGTTACCAGTCAGCCACAGTATATGTCATCAATAAAATGTATAAAATATCTAAATGTTTGTGTATATACACACATTAATATGCCACTGTTTTTGAAGCAGCTCTTGAATTTGCGATAACCTTATTTAGTGCTGTGATGTGTATTATTTACTCGTATATAGTTGGTATTTATGCATACAACAGGCTAACTTCACCAACCTAATACACCAGGATAAGAATCGTTATTTTCAGAAAAGTCAATGTTATTTTCAACGAAGTCCTATGAGATTTGAAAATTACAGTCACATGGCGAAAATAAATATCCTGAATTGAGCCTAAGGTATTTTTGTTGTTTTAGATGCTACTATTATTTGTGAATAGAAACAGGAGTGATGACGCAACGATTAATTACTTAGCTGCTATGATAGTAATTTAAAGTTAAGTGACAGTTCAGCGATCACTAATTAGTTTTGTCAGCTTAGTGCAAATTAGGTAAGATAAGCATACCTATGATCAGAAACAATGGTTTACAGAATATTTCCACAGTGTTAACATACAGCTATGCATATTTAAGAAAGCCATTTTGATTTCTGATTGCTAACAAACATCTGAGTAACAAATGGAACTGCAAAAGAAGACAAGTCTCACCATGTGGACCCATTGGTAGACTGTCAAGTTTTTTTATATGCTAAGATATCACATAGGACCAGAGCTGGGACAGGGGGCCTTTACCATTTAAGGCAAAAAGGCCAGAGTATACCTTCCCCCTGAGCTGTGAACTACTGCAGTAGCATGGGTTGCAGGTCATTGAAGGCAGTCACTTCTTGGCCTACCCTTCGGCCCAGCTCTTCATGGAACAATGTATCCATAGTCAAACATAATAACACTGATTACTAGGGGTCTGAATCATGGCATTACCTTTGGATGGAAATCGTAAAACCATTGGCCTAGAGACTTTGTGCTGCTTTACCTTTGCCCTTGGGCTTAGTAAACAAAGTTGCTGGAATAAAACAATATTGCAACAAGTTATAGTATAGCATTAAAGTTTATGTAAAGCCAAAACCTTTATTTTTTATTTTTAATGGCGTAGGCAATGACTGAGACCCCAATCCAATTTTTATTTATCCTAGACTGGGGAATCCAATAGGACAAGATACCATTAAACCACACAGAAAAACCAGGAGGCAGATACATGGACAGCCACATATGATGTCACAGATGATACAATAATAAACATTTTACGGCTAGCCAGCTGGCTGACTACCTATTATAATCCTTTTCAAAAGGGCCAATACCTAAACCTCATTCAGTCTAAATAGCTGGTATTTTAAGTGTATTTGCAAGCTGGCAAATTAATCTAGATCTTAAGGAAAATAGCCTTCTTCTTGACACTTTTTAAATCCTGGTAATATTACATTTTATTTGATCTTTTGAAAGCAACTGGAGCACTCAGTGACAGCGAGGAAATTCAATCATTGTCTCTGTAAGACACCTGCATGTCAATGTCCAACCAAACAGAAGCTAAAAATCCCTAATTCTGTGGTGATTTTATTCTTTCACCTACTCGCCCAATTTCCCAAAAATGTTTTGAGATTTAAGTTCACCATGACACCCTTTATTTTCTCAGTGAGTCTCAGAGGTGCAGGAACCATGAAGATGAATTGTATTCCTTTGAATGTGTCAGATTGTCATTGTTTTGTGTGAACTTGTACTTTGACATTGTTCATTTTATTTTCACATAGCTATACATAAGTTGTCTAAATATAGCTCAGTTTTCACAACACATTAACAGTTTTCTAATACAGACTATGGTAAAAAAGGAGATTTATGCCACTGTGTTCTGGGTCAGAGTATCCAAATAAAACGGGCTGCCAGTTCTGAAATATTGTTAATGAAACCATAGGGATTACATTTCTAGGAAAACATTAATGCTTAATGTTAACTTTTAACACATTCTTGCCCACATTTGCATGCTTTTATTGATGTAGTGATGCATGCAAAACTCAATTAAAAGATAAGTGTACTTTTAATGTACATTGTAGGCTAAAATCACTTTAAGCTGATGTTGTAAACTAGCAAGTAGCAAGTAGATGCCTAAAATGCTGCTTCATACGGCTTGGAAATGGTCTATAATGTGGAGACTACTTTGGAGAGATCCTGCTTATGGAGAGCCTGGAGAGAGACAACCATGTGAAGAGACTGCCCTGGGAGAGACAACCATCTGGACAAGACAGCCCTGGAGAGAGAGACAACCATGTGGACAGACAGCCCTGGAGGGAGACTACCATGTGGAGAAACTGCCCTGGACAGAGACAGTCTTGTGGAGAGACTGCCTAGGAGAGAGGAAACTATGTGGAGAGACTGCCATAGAGAGAGACAACCATGTAGAGAGACTGCCCTGGAAAGAGACAACCATGAGGGCAGAGTGTCCTGGAAGGGGACAACCATGTGGGCAAACTGCCCTGGTAAGGCAACCATGTGGACAGACTGCCTTGGAGAGAGTCTGCCAGGTGAGACTATCCAGAAGCGTTCCTGCCATACTGACAGAAAATTAAATAAGGTGTGTTAGTGGGGTGCTGGACTCGAGTCTAAATGAGTATATTAATTACAAGTTTAGCTTGGTAAGTTAATCAAAACAGCTCACTAAAACCTGATGAATCCCAATAGGGTCTTTGGGTAGTATGTACAATAGAAAGAAGAAAGCACCAGACCAGAGTAAACGGCCTAGTTAGAGTTTATCTGTCACCAAATAGAGGAAGCCAAAGCATTTTGGGGTTGCAGTAGCCTCTCCTAATCAAGGTTTATAACCGCATACAGTGGAGATGTATTAGTGGGGCATCCTTAGTTCAATCTGAGCGAGACTCACTAATATGCGCCCACCAAGCCCAACCAATCAGGATATCTTTTAACTTTCCATTGTATACATTTCAAGTGTTGGCTCCCTCTTTTTTATGTCAAATCAAAAGATCAAACTGGACCCGTTAGCCCAGTATGGTGCTCAATTTCTTTTTTCTATTATACATGCCATGTTGGTAGAGAATGTCTGGACAGAGTTTACCATGTGAGGAGGTTTCCCTGAAGAGTTCCTGCCATGTGGAGAAAGAACACCCTTGAGTCAGGAATATGGAGTGACTGCTCAGAAAGAATGCTAGAAAGAATACTATGTGCAGAGAGACTGCCCTTAACAGAGTCTGCCAACTGTAGAGACTGCCCTGGAGAGAGAATGACATGTGGAAAAATTGACCTTGAAATATCTGCCATGTGGAGAGATCGACCTTGAAATATCTGCCATGTAGAGAGATTGCACTAAAGGGAGATTGTTCTGAAAAATATTATAAGAATATGTTCTGTAGAGAGTCTACCATAAGTAGAAACTTCTGTGGAGAGACTTCCAGTTAATTTGCATGCAGAGCTTCAATGAAATTAGATTTGTTTGTCTCCCATGACCATACAGACCCTGTCCAATGTGTCTTCTGAAAGTTACATCACAGTTTACCTGATTGGCCTGCGGGGAATGCATGAGACTGGATTTCTGTAGACAGCACTGGAAGAAGAATGAGCTGCTCCTAATGCATTTCTGAAAGCCAATACAAATGTCAAGCTTGCAGTGAACAGTTTTAAAATTCACTCCTGACAGAATTTGTAGATTTAAATTAGCATTAGACAATGAAACATTGTCAGATATGTAACTACTGACTTCACTGCTTTGCTGAATTCTGATTCTGGTTCTGTTTCCTAAACATAAATG
Organism: Nanorana parkeri; assembly: GCF_000935625.1. NCBI lineage: Eukaryota > Metazoa > Chordata > Amphibia > Anura > Dicroglossidae > Nanorana > Nanorana parkeri. The sequence goes on from NW_017306663.1 coordinate 1,108,141, forward strand.
GTTTTTACACTACTTGCACAAATTATGTCAGTTGAAGAATATGAATTAGCATCTGTTTAGCACTTGTCATTAGGCACTTACATGCTTTTAAGAATGAGAAAAAAAAGAAATTTTTACTGAATAAGGCCATCTGTGACTCTTTCTGCAATCAAAATACATATTTTAAAGCGTATCTCCAAAAACAAAATATCCTTGCAGTGGAGCTGCCACAAACTGAAAGGGTTACATGCTCACTTATTGGGTAAAGCAGTGTTAAGTACCTGTTCCCCACTTCCTCGTTAGTCAGCGCTCTCCTCATTTTCTCACATGCTTTGTCTTGTGGACTGCTCCTCGCCGTCTTTATGTATAATGCAGGGCTGTGGGCGTAGGGGGTCAGAGGCTGCAGATGACAGTTTTGTAGTCTGGAAGCAGCCTGCGGAAGTTCCCACATACCGCTATGCAGTGCAGGGATAGCCCCATTGAAAGGGAAG
>NW_017306663.1:1108632-1121903 GCF_000935625.1 Nanorana parkeri
CCTTTAAGCTGTCCACCAGTATTTATTTTGTTGCTATACTACCATCCAATGTGTTTCTGTTGGAAGCTTTGAACAGGGATTCTAACCCCTACCTATTCTAACCAAATGATAGTTTTGGCCACACCACTTACAATATAAAACAGTACACATTTAAGGACACTCTAAGTAAAAACATTCTAACCTATAGTAACCTAGAAAACCCCCACTCAGTTGCTTCCTTACCTCAACATAAAGGCAGCTGTTGACCTCCTCTAGGCAGAGGTCTTCTTTAGTGCTAACCATGCTTGTGTAATGAGCTCCCATAGGCTTGAATAGGATGGTATTCTAAGTGTCTTCAGTCTCAGAGTATGGCACCAATAGCATCTGTGAGGGGGTTTCTAACTTAGTTTAGGTTTGAAAGGCTAGGGAGGGTGAACTAATCCATATAGACCTGTCCTTTAAATATACTAGTTATCCAACTGTTTTATAAAGAATCATTACAGATTGTGGTTATGTAAAATTAAGCCTACACAGTTCACAGTTTATAACAGGCTGAGTTGCAGCATCTGCCAATGATATATTTGTTGTCAAGCTGCAAACATAAAGGGCAGCAGCCGTGTGATCCTCTCAATAGTGTATTGCTGGTCCTTCAGTCCCTCTGAGCAAATTCCCTTTTTTTAATTAAAGCCCAAGTGATCAATTTAAATCAGCTATTTCTACATACAATTCTGGAGCATTAAAACAAAAAGTGTTCAAAATCAGTCACATCTAGAGTAGAAAAGCCTGCCCACTGCCAGTATGCTTTGAGTGGAAGCCTTACTTTCTGTAGGAAAGCAGTGATCTCATTGCACAGGTTTGACACATTCCTTGATTAGACAGGGCGACAGCTCTCCAATCAGCAGGGAGCTTTGCTAATGTCAAAGCTATAAATCCGACTCGGCATGGGACGCATCAGATCTCTGCAATGAAACTACTGCTTCCAAACAGAGAGCAAGGGTCCCAGGTTTCAGCTGCTGGCAGGGGACGGGTTTTTTTACCTAGGTTGTAGTTGTGTTAGAAAGAAAACAAACCATAAGACATTGAACACCTTTCGTCTTGATGTACCTGGAATTTATTTAGCTAATTTAAACTGAAAGTTCAATTAGGTTTTAAAATGAACATGTGAATATGAAATTCTTCTCCTGGGGAATATTCATAAAGCAGTGAATGTGACATTCAACATTCACTACAGATACAGTAAATCAATCACTATAATATAAAATGCATGCACTAGGAAGATTCACCTGCAGTACATGTTAGCTGAATGTCACATTCACTGCTTTTTAAATATACCTCCTAGTATTAGAAATATTCAGTTTTTTCAGATCAAATGCAGTTGTAAAAGAAGGCGAGCCCACCCTTCATGTTTAATTGTTGTTTGATTGCTCTGAAAAAAAGTGCACACATTAACATTTTCTTCAATTAATCTCAACGGTGTGTTCTAATTAATGTTTTCCTCCTTCATCTGCTCGACTAACACTGGCAGCTTAATTATGAAACGGCAGTCACACAATTGTGGAATCAGGCACAGTACCTGGAAATTCGACACAGCAAAAGCCAGTCCAAATTATAGATTTGCATTAGTAATAAGGGGAGCTTGTCTGCGTGGTAGTATGTTATAAAGGAATAAATATTTACATAACACTGTCGTGTTTTACATTAGGGTTATTTTATAAACTATACTAATTAGTATTCTTAATTACAGAGAACAGTGCTGCCTTTTAGTAAGAGCCAAAAATGTTTCTCTAATTGGCTACGAAACATATAGTCAGGTCTCAGTCACATCATGTTTGCTGACCTTCGTTGGGCAGCATTACTCAATGTTGGCCCAAAGCAACAACAACTATATATGCATTGTTTTCAACGGGTCCAGTTCACCCCCAATGCACCATGTTGGTGTGCGCTGACCACAAATAGGACACTTTGCATTTAAATGTAGCACAATGCTGCCGTGTGCATTAAGGAAATAGTAATTTGGCTCCTGCTGTGAAGAAAAGAAGCACACACAGCAACAAGTTAAAAAATTAACAGCATTTTGTAATTCCCCTGTCTAATTGCCTTCCTTCCTTTTGTTCCAATCCTTAATATTTGTCTTATATTATTGGACATGAGTTATCTTATGTCATACATACCTTTTTCATAAATCACAATTATAACTGTTCAATAATCTTTGAATATCTTTATGTGATTTATGTTCTGTTTATGCGTTTAAATTAATACAATTTAAATAAATAAAGAATAAACAACATTGGACGTTGGCGCAAGTGTTTTTAACGTCAACATGCCAAACGCAACACAGGTGATGTGAATCCAGGTCAAAGTAAGTTATTTATACCTGTGCCACGTTTAGCACCTTTCCACAAACTTTTCACAATATATGAAATTCAGGCCTCGTTTAGACAGGTGGCTGAGGGGCAGTGTAATCAGGTGGTTGATTTGCAGTCTTATTAACCACTTCCCAGCCACCTGCTTCAATGTTAGCATTGCGGCTGGACAGTGCTGTTAGACATTGCTGTGGCAAAGCATCGCAGAGCAGCAAAAAGTATATATCATGTCATGTTTGGCAGGCCATGCCATCTCCCAAATGTGACTTTAGAGGTGAATGGGAGTTGAGGTACGGTAGTTCAATGAAAAATCCCTCTTGGGATTTTAAAAAAAGAAATAAAAACAGCATTCAGGACATACTGCCTTCTCCTGAACACCGGGCAGCTGCTGCTCTACCTCACCGAGAGAAGCGACCCACCGTGGAATGCTTTTCAGAGGGCAGTGGAACTTTCCAACATCAGACTGAACCTTATAGTAGACTTGTAACGCAAGACTGGAAAAGCCATAACTACATTTGCTTTCAGGTCTCTTACGCCTGGTTAAGACATGATTTTATTTGTAGGGTCCTTCTTTAGATCTGGGTTCCCTCCTGTTAACTATACCACTCACAATGGCTAACCCCTCTATTATAGAAATGTGTTCTTTGGTCAGAAGACTGCTCTTCTTATCTCCTCCAGTGTTATCTTATATCTTTGCACATCTTATCTGATTCTATGACCCTTAAATGATTAAAGGCCTCATCACTATCAATAACATTCCCTCTTAAACAAACCTCTTATCTTACTGAGACAGAAGCAGGCAGAAAAAAATTATAAATTATCTTCTGATTTATTGTAATAGTCCAATTTCCCTAAAATAATTACATATAATTGCTAAACATTTTGTAAGTTAATGTTATTAACAATATTTTTCACTTTACTGTGCAGCTGCTTGGATTTACCCAAATTGCTACAAAATTTGAATCCATGCAATATGACAACCTTAAAGCATTTTGTATCACATATGGGTATCAAACTTCTCTAAAAAAAACCATCATTGAGTGATCAGCTTGCCTTTTTTGCTCAAGGTCAAGTCAAATTAACAGCCATCCACTCTAAGCGAACTTTTATTAATGGTGGGATACTTCCAATGGTATTTCTTATTTGTGGACACTACAGCTTTTTTGTTACAACACTAAAACTGATCGGCTGGTGACAATGAAGGCTGACATGCTCATTTAAAATGATCATGATCGGAAACCATGTTTGGTCCTATCACAGAACCAGGAGCTGCCATTGGACATGTTTTAGTGTATCTTCAGTATGATGTCCCACCCGCAGTATACAAATTGAGGGTGGGCAGTTGTTAATGGTAAAACAAATTCAGACTACTTGGTCTTTCCTAGTAATTATGGCCTCCATGCCCCTTTAGTTGCCCATCTAGGAAACCCAAGATAGGTCTTACAACCATGTCTGTAGAGGTCTGCTGGTGTTGTTTGCCATTTGGATTGTCCCTTGATCTGGCAAGAATTAGATGACAAACATAAGATGTTAAAAACAGATATCATGATGTACTCATATAGACCTTGATTTGGTCCTGAATGTGAGTGTCCTAGAGGCCTCCACACCTGAGGTGCTTAATATATGTGGTAAATGAATCTAGAGCTATGGCATGTTCCCCTGCAAAGTACTCTCATTTCTAGAGTTTGTGTGTATTGTTTTGAGGGATTCCAAAAGTATGTATGTTGTAATGTTGAGTTTTGAACACACCAGGTTGAAGCTGAATGTCATAATTTGCATACAGAGTGCATTGCGTTCATTGGCTCATAGGGATCTCCAGAAAACATTTCAGATGACAAAATTGGTATAATTCTTAGCAGCTCTCATAGCATAGCTGAAGCACAATTAGACGAGCTTCCAGTTGCCCTTTATTTGGTATTCATTAAATATAATGGCCTACCATTTGTAGTAGAGCCCACTCCCTAGCTTTTTAGCAACTTGCTATGTAACTAACGCAACCAGCAAAGACACAGCAGCCAGCTAATTTGTCATTATAGACACTTTCATGTCGCAGTGTTTTCCTATTCTATTTTCTCAAAGCTCTTTCCATTATCTCTCCTCCCTTCTTTATGTTTCTCTCCACCTTTGCCTTCAGCCTTTCTAAAGACAATAATAAATTAGTAATGTGTGTAGTTCAGTCGTGAATGATATATAAGGATGAGAGAAATAGCATACCTAATTGAGTTTTTTTTTTTTCATGTATTAGATATTCCATTAATTCCGGTGTGGTTCAAAAGCCACCTCATGTGTGAAATTGCCAAGTTTTCTGACCAGACTATTAATGTGAGCCAGTTAGCGATTCAGGGGGTGTAATGGTGCTCCCTACATTTAGACATATGTAGCATGGGAAAAACCTGCCCTCTGATTCCAGTTGGTGGGTGTGACATAGACCTTAAAGAGAACCAGTCTCAAGTTAAGTACCTTTCAAATGGAGGCTGCTCTTATTGGACTCAAAAGCTGCATGTTAAAGCCCATCCCCGGGCAAACAAAAACATAACTTTTCAGTGGGGCCACACCAACCCCCCCGTGCAATGTTTAAGTGCTTGTTTATGTCTAGGGGACCCGCAGTAGATGTGAGGACACTGAGGAACATTCCAAAGCCTGGAGCAGGGGAAATAAGTCAGCACTGACCACAGTTGGGATCAAGTAAAACAGCTATATTTGAGTCCCCTAGAAAAAAATGAGCACTTAAGCCTTGCAGTGCAAAGGCAGCCCCACTTCAAGGGTGGGTTTTTTCTTTACCCAGAGAGGTCCTTTAATTCCTGAGCATTGAAGTACCTGTTCAACATCTTTGTGAATGAACTGATGGCCTTGGACCTGGTACACAGCTTGTAAGTCTGACAGAGGCAGCTTCCCGCAGACAGGTATTTAGCTTGATAATTTGTTACCTATATTCAAGTAACAGCTGCTGCATTAAACCTGTGACAGGTTAACTTTAGGCAGGCATCTAAAGTGTCAGCTGCACATTGCACAGAGCAATGTAGTGAGAACATGGTGACAGTGCATCAAATAGGCTTTTGAGGATGATCCCCTATAGGACAGACTATGGAAGCAGTGGAGAGGGAGAGCTAATGAGTTGTCATGCTGCAGTGCTATGGTGTATATACTGAGCTGTGGATGGCTGGTTTGCTCTTGCTGTGCCAGATCTCCTCCCAGCACATAAGCAGTAGTTATTGGTCACTATGTGCCTGTAAATAGAAATAATCATAAGAGTTGAAGCTAAGCCTTTTTCTAACAAGTCGGTACTGCAGAGACTATATTGTGATCATTAGAGGTTGTGCCCCTAGCTTCTGTAGAATGCTATAGGCAGCAATGCAGTTGTACTAAAAGCTTGTGCCAACAACATGAGCAACTGCACTCCTACTCCTTTCTGAGTAAAGGGGATACAAATGGCCTGTACTTAGACATAACAGGTATATGTCCTCATCAGCTTAAAACAGGGATAAACATTTATTTAATGTACTTTGTTTAACCTACTTTACCTTCACAAGGAACTTGTTGTACGGGTTGTTGGATGCAACATCCAATGAATTAAAAAATGTTCCTCTATACATTCCCTACAGAAACAATCCAACCCCCTACTTATTGAATGCATGCTCAATGCATGTAGAACGTGTGGTTATACTCCAGAATGTGGCCCATCAAATGTCCAATAATATTACTGGATAGTTAAACTGAAACTCCAGACAAGACATTGATAGATTGGATAGAGTGAGGAATGTCTAATTCGTCCAAATAACCATTGTCAGTGATGCAGAATGTGAGGAGAAATCCAAAATGCTATGGTTGTAACCAGAACAGACAGTGAGGGGACACCTGTCACAGTGATATCTTTCAGAAGTGAAATTTTACTTTAAAATACAGCTAAAGGCTTCTGTAGGATAGTCTAAACAAGTTCCAAATCCAGTTACAAGGTGTTGCATAAGCCTCATAAGCCTCAAGTAAAAACAATTGCTTTACCCTTCTTTACTGGGACAAATACCCCTTCTTTTGTGTCTCACAAGCTCTTCTCCCAGACACTGCAGCTCACAGTGGGAGGGTTTCAGAGGCAGCAGTGGGCAGGATTGGGTGTGGCCAGATGGTGATTGAAAAGCTGCAGACTTGTAAATCAGCAGTGACAATACCGATGCCTCCTTTTCGCCTCCCACTGTAGGGCAAGCTGGCACAGCCTACATGAGAGTGGTAACTCTGTTCTGAATTCAGGAGCATTGCAGCATCATTACAGGACTTCATCACAGGAAGCTGCATTAGCTAGACTTCACTGGCAGGCTCAACAGGTATTTGTGGGACTTTGCAGGGCGACTAAGAGAAAACCGCAATGCACTGATAATAAGATGCTGCAGAACATTTTTTTTTGGGAAGCCATGGTTCTACTTTAATAAAAGGGATAGAGATAACAGCGTAAAGCGTGTAAAAACAAAAATGTGATATATTGAAGCTTCAGTAAGTATAAAAAATACCTGATGATCTTACCAGAAATGCAGTGCACTTGTCACTTCCTGTAAGCTGGACAGACAGCAAAAACAATCTTTTATTATATAAACTTCTATTCCCATCAATCAACTAGTGTAATGGAGATGAACTATGGCATGTTTGAAGCCAAGCCTGTGTGACAACCATGGTTTTCCCCATAGACACAGTGGATAAGCGAGTGGAGCCACAAAGGGATAGGAAGTGTGTTTGTAGGATCAGCAGGTAAAAATAAAGGGAAAAAAGCCTGAACAAAGAAAACTAATGCGCCTACATCTAAGGACTGGTAAGCTGCAATGTAAAAATTTTTTGTTTTGGGGTTTAGAAACGCTATAACTTACTCACAGAGGTAGATGAACTGCACATAAAACCTCCCGCATCAATGCACCATCTCCAAGGGTATCAGTGACAGAAAAGAGCCCAGTGACCATCAGCATTTAACTAATGTTATAAACAATCATGTGAGAAATAAAAAAGGAGCTGGTATTAGTATGGCAGGGGGTTTGTGGCATGCCTGCCATGTGGTTACCAGTATGTTGTTCAACTTTTCTGTGCTGGCATCATTTATAAGTACCCTACATAGACCCTTCTAGTTTCCACAATCCTAGACGACTCTCATTTTGGAACTCCTTACATGTGTTTTGGGGATTTGGGGAATCCTGGGTTATCTTTCCTTTTACTTTTACGCTTCCTTTTGCTTTTAATTTTCACTCCTGCTCTTTCTTTCTTACCCTTCTTCTTTGGTAATATATGCCCGCTATGGGCTTATTCATATGTCATAGGTTTGGGACTCAATCCCTGGTGTTCCAGACTACACAATCCCACGATATAAACTTATTTGACATGGATTTATGCACTAATGGGTCACTGTAGCCTATGTATTTAATGCTTGGATCTGTTATGATCTGTTTCCAGCCCGTGTGGGCAGTTTTTTTCTGTTTCTTTTATTTGAAAATGTAATAAAAATGTATTGAAAGTGAAAAAGTAAAAAATTAAATTTGGTGGCATTAAATACAGTTAGGTCACTGGATGTGTACCTAGCAGAGCTGACTGCAGGAAAGGATTGCGCAAATTACTTGTTTGATCAGATCATTTAAAAAAAAAGCCGTTTTATCTCTCTGTATTATGTGACTGTATGGGTCACTGTGAACTATTGCTTTTTGTGTCCCTGATGACATGACTAATTCTGAAATGTATTATGTTTTGTCAACATTGTCTGGTTATTTCTAATAATATATTGAAGTTCCTCTTAGCAGGGTTATTCTGTCCTGTAATTTTTTTAATCAGCACTACTGCTTAGCCCACGACTTTAGCACTATACTCTCATAGTCTGTCATTATAATCTTTTTGAGGCATCTTAGGTTTTCATTACAATATATTTGATAAATAGTGGAAAAAAGGACATGAAAAAGGAATCTAGTCAGATACGTATTAGAATCAAAAGGCAATTTCCTAAATCCCCCCTCCCCATCACTTTCTAATGATAGTGGCAATTTAAGTAATTTGCTCCATCTTTAGTTACAACATTTTATCTACTGATTATAGTCCTGGGACTCTTAAAGTGTGATATTGTGAAAAGACCGTTCTGATTACTCCAATGGAGACGTATAAAAGCAGTGCACAGATACAACATGCAGTTTTCGTTCTCCCAAGCCGCTGGAGCTTTTCTTGTGTGCAGGTTTGAACACATCACGGTTCCTCCCTCGCTTTATTCTTTGTTGTTCCTGTTTTCCTTTAGAAGGGTTGGCTCCAGCTGGCAGGTTACAACTTGGAGTTCTGCAGGTCTGAGTGGGGGAGAACACAAGGAACTCACATACCTGATTGTTTTTTTACCATTTAGTGGTCACACCTCAGGATAAAATGCAACTATGTTCTTGTGCCTGTACAATTTATCCAATGCCTTTTCAGAAAATTGAGAATGTAGAGCATTTAAATAAAAGCATACTTGAAACTTAGGCAACGCTTATTCAGGGTGTATGGAAAGTTTCAAAAAACAAAGGGTGTTTTACGGAAGACAGATGAGTACTGAATAGCCCATTTCCTCGTGTGCACAAGTGGGGCCATGTTTGCTAATGCTTTCTTTTTTACTATTTTCGTAATTGTAGTTGGAAAAATGTTCATGGAACAATGTGCTGTAACCCAAATTACCAAACCTCATTATTTATTAAATAGTACTAAGCACAGGAAGTGTGTGTAGTGTATATCTCCTTAACTGCTCTGTATTGAAATATAGCTTCAATCTCTCATGTGTTGTCTTGTTTCATAACCTAAAGTAAGCCTTAGTAAATTAAATATAGGGGTTTCCATTGCTATGCATGCATTGCAGAATGCTAGGGAGGGAGCGAAGTCTCCCTGTTTGCTGGAGTGGAACCCAATAGCAGGGAACAATACCAGAAGGAGAGTCCAGGCTGAGGTACAAGATAGGATGATCCAAAATGCGTTGTCAGAGTGCAGTCCGTGGTCGAGGCAGGCAGCGAGTATCATATACAGGGAGACAAGCCAGGGGTCGATAACCAGGAGATCCAAATAGCTGGGAATGAAGGAAGGCAGGAAACAGGAAATGAGGCTTCATAGCTGCTTTGCGTATGGCAGAATAACTCAGCAATGAGTCTTGGCTCTGGCTGGGATTTAAACCCAGCAGGTACCAGAAACGACCCCCACTTTCTGGGCAACGAGGAAGCTATAGGTCCCTGGGAACCAATGGGACAGCTTGCAAAGCCCTCCCTGGCAATGATCACCACCTGAGGTGACTAATAGGCCACGGCAACGTCACGTGTGCGTGCACAACACGCACCCACGCACATCTGCAACGCCAGGCACCAAATCACCCCAAGAAGGACCCTACAATTTCCGCCGTGCCCACCGGACCCCAGGTAAGAGGGCACCCCTGGTCCCATGACACAGAATGAGAGTTCAGCAATGGCAACCTCCATCTTATTTCTCAGGAAAGGCTTCCTTTATTTCATGTTCTACTAATATAATTGGGCGCAACTCAGACCTCACATTTTCTGGTCCCAATTTAAAACTGAACTCTAGGCAAATGGGTAGACACACAAATTAAGTTTGTTAACATTTTTTTTTGCCCACAAATTTTGTATTTCTAGCCAGCCAGGAAGCCCTGCTAAGCTTCATGGTCAGTTTGGTAACCCTGTCCAGTACAGTTAGGTAGGACAGCTTGGTCGCTGACAAACATCTTGCCTTCAGATTGGGCAAAGACTTTGGCATCACCTCTGTCAGCAAGGTGTCAGTGTAGGGCGGGGTGAATAGATTAATATGGACTTCAGAAGCCATTTTTTTTTAAAACCAGGAGCCAGCAGGATTTTTTTAACGGCCAGCTTCATTGACAACAGCGACAGAAAACCTCAACAGTTAGGTGCCAGCTGTTAATTTTAAAGAACATTGACTATCTGGCACCTGGGATTTGTCCAGCCCTGGTGTAGAGTAGAGGCATTATGTACTGCGTTAGAGCCTGGTTGGTTTACACAGTTGTCCTTATTTCTCTTGGTCTGTACAGCAGCACACGTACTAGGAGATGGACGGGCAGCACTTAGAGCCAATCAGGCATCCTGCATGCATATGTGCTAACAACAACATACTGAAACAAGGAGATAGCAAAGAGATGGCCTCATTATTCTACGGCTGCTGCTTCTCCACTGCCCAGTCACAGGCTGGAGGTGGGGAGGTGACTTAGCTGTGTTGCTTACTTGCAATAGAAAAAGTCAAGTCAAGGTTGGCTGTGCTGTCTTGTAGGGATCTCTAAACCTCAGGACTAAATGAACAGAAATTTAAAATCCTTTGGCAGGCGAAACAGCTCTCCTATATGTATATTTAGTGGTTTATTCAGCCTTGAGTTCCGCATTGTGTTTGTTTTATTCAATACAAAGATGAAATTGCCTTTTCTGTCTGAAGGTTAGTTTTACCTGGGGATTTCCAGGGTTCCCAGATCATCTGGTTGAGGTAATCTCTCTACAATTCAGTTGGACATATTTCCCTGATAACAGAATTTGTAACCATGTCATTAAATGTAATCTTGCAGATGTTCAGGGAATCCCTTTTTTCTACGATGCCCACTTCAGTCCCTGCCCGGAGCAGGTAACCAAAGAAGAACACAATGAGCCATTTGCTTTCTTCTTTATACTGGAAGCGTAGTGTCAATACATTTGTTATATCTGCTAGCAGCTATTTCTCATATCAGCACGGCTTCTTAAAAAAATGAATCACGTTTAGTTTATTTGCACAATTGTGCTAATCATGTATTCTGGAATTTCAATCAATAGTCTGTCCTACAAGGCCACGGTCGGTAAACAAGCTTAGTCACAGTTCTTTTTTCAGTTGGTGTATTTGCCGAGTCCGAATCTAAATCGAGACAACAGAAACAAATGAACATCTTAGCTAAGGTGGATGCTTAGACTGAGCTCTTGGCATGTGGTCCTGCAAGTGCTCCCTAGTACCAGGTGACTTAAAATGTATTTAACTGTATATCTCAATCCCCGAGGTCCCAACACTTAGAGTTTGATTCCAGACATATTTAAAAAAAACACTATTGAATCCAGTTACGGTATGTAAAATAGTTTAAGTAAAATGGTTTAAACCTCTTGTAACCCACTGTACAACAGCACTTAACCACTATAAAACAGGATTCAAACTGGGAGAGGGACAGGCAATACGTAGGGACAGTAAGGTGTCCTGTGCTCACTTTTGTCTGACACAGGCATGTGGACAGGATAGAGAACAGAGATTACCTCATCAGTCTTTTGCTGCTCACAGGAGTTACATCTCCCACAGCACCTGGCTGATTTACAGCCCATGTTAAGGTGCCCATACACTGTACGATTCTCGTACGAGAATCGCGGGAAATCCCGCGATCGTACGAGATTCGTACAGTGTATGGAAGGCGTGCGACCGTTTCTACTGTACGGTCGCACGTCTTTTGTCGAACCAGCATGCTCGAAAACTCGCCGAGAATCGTACGATTGTCGGCGGGTTTCTAGCCTGCTCGTTCGATAGCTGTGGAACGGGCCGGTGTGCGCACTGCCCGTTCTGCATTGCGGTCATTGGAAGCCCGCCCCTCAGCGGGGCGTGCTTTTGATGATCGCAAGTACGATCTGCCGGTCCAAGGTGGGCAGATCGTACGAGCTTTCAATAAGCATACGACCATAACAAGAAAAAAGTCTTGCGATGGTCGTAAGGTGTATGGGCACCTTTAGAGATGCCATGAATGGGCTGAGTGCACCATACAGTGTACTAAAAAAAATAAAATAAACTGCTGCGGGAGAGAAGAAGAGGTTTTTATTTCCTCTACCTCCTAGCATTTTATCTTTTCTTTTTTCTTTTTTTTTTATACTTCCGCTTTAATGTGATGATCCTCAGCCTCTGTTGATGGAGCAATTTCCAACAGCTAATTTATTAACAAATTCATTTTTATTTTAGACAAGTTGTTGAATTGTTAACAATGTGAACGTGAATTGTTAACGACTATGTACAGCAGATACAGGAGAGAATAGAATGTCAGGAACATTTTGTTAGTGATTGATAGAATGAGCCTACTTGTAAATACATGAAGCAGATGAAATTATTATTAAATGCTTTACAGGTGGCAGGTATACTGGGCGCATACACATATAGGAACTTCTGTATGTGAGGATTTTTGTGTTTCATGTTGAGTGCTTTGAATATGTGTAAACACCAAATTTTCCATACTGATAATTCATTCAACCTAGACCAACCTTTTAAATAACAGCCTTGGGCAGAAACTGTAAAAATAAATGTATTGTGCTTGTTTGTAGAAATATATTCAATTCCTTTTAATAGCGAGGAGCTTTACATACACACGTACATAACCATAGTTCTCTCTACATGCAATCACCAGAGCTACATTCAAAATGAAAAAAGAAATGAAGAAACATCTCAACTCAGATTACTGACATACTTTTAATAATGTGTTTTATAATTGTTTATAGTCTGTTTTATATTTGCTTCCAGGAAGTTCATAGATTCGAGTCCATGGCTTTAGTCAACACAAGAAAAAAACTCATGAAATATTTTTATTTAAAAATGTTCTTCTTGGCTGTTTAATGATCACCATAAACTTTGCATAACTGTAATGATAAAGAATAGCCAGGACATTTATAAAACTGGAAGTATGGGTAGCTTCAGACAGAGGTGGTGCAAGGGGGAAGCTTACCAATACAGTGGTACCTCGGTTCACGAACTTAATTCGTTCCATGATTCTTGTCGCGAACCGAATCAAATACTGTATGTGCTAAAAAGCACACAAAAATGAAGTTCGCGAACCGAATTGTTCGCCAACAGAAGCGTTCGTGAACCGGGGTATTACTGTACCTAAAGTGTATGTCATAGCAAAATAAATTAGATATATTTTGTACATTTGTGTAACATATATATATATATATATATGTA
>NW_017306663.1:1121922-1156075 GCF_000935625.1 Nanorana parkeri
ATATATATATATACATTTTCCCATGTTTTATCTCTTTCAAAACACTGCAGGTACAGAAATATACATGAAGATTTGCCAGACAACCAGTGTGGTCCTAATGTTACTCCACTGAAATTCTAGCCAGTTTTGTGATCCCTGCATACTAGCTTAGATAATCCATCTATCTGAACCTCCCTGTCCCTCTCAAAAGGAATACACTGATTTCGTTACAAAACAATACTGCTGCTTTGACTTCCCAAGAGTCTGCCTTGAGACATTATTAGTATTATTATTATTATTATTATTATTATACAGGACTTATATAGCGCCAACAGTTTGCACAGAGCTTTACAATATAAGGAAAACATTACAATACAAATCAAGACAAGATGGTAAGGAGGGCATCATGCCGTTGGGCTGCAGTGGGTTACAGGATTATAATGAGGGTATAGCTATCTTTACAGGGGGTGACCCTCACATACTGAATAGCACTCGTATGGTAGTGTAACCCATATCAACCCTGTATACATTTCCTATAGTTATGTATACCACCACCAACATCCTTCCCCAGACATTGGGTCTATTCACAAAGCTGCCGAAGGATCTGGCCGTAGCTTCGGGAGAACCGAGGGGGTGCTGTACGGGCTATTCACAATAGCCCGTACAGCTCCCGATCACGGCCGAGCAGCTCAGTCGAGCGCTGAGCCGTGCTGAAAGCCGAAGCTGGCCGAGCGGCCGGCCATTGGCCGGCCGACAGCCTGCTTCTGACAGCTGGGCGGAGCCAGCTGTGATATCACTTCACTTCTGATCGGTCATTCAGTCGGCTGCCCTCGGCAGCTTTGTGAATAGACCCCATTGTCTTGGAGTTTCACATTAAAAATGGGCTCAGTATATTTACTTTCTCACAGTAAGTGCTGATGTGGAATATGTGTTTGCACAGAATTGTTGTTCAGTGCTATGTAATCACATGCCCAAGTAGATTACTACATGTCTAGAAGCAGAAAAGTGTAGTATTATATTATGAGACGTTGCAGACATCACCATACTGAGCATATATTCACCCACTTCTCCTAGTACACTTGCTTAAAACCTTTTTCTTTCAGTATATTTGCCCAAACAGCCAATTTTGAGCAGCTTGACATTTCTAATCTACCATGATGTGAATCCTTTGCTTTTATGGTGTACAGTTGTACATAAATACACATTCTTCTATAAAGTGTTCTTTGTATTCATGGCACAGTAGGGTAAACCATCTTTCCAAGCAAGTAGTAGTCATGAAGAAAGATATATTGCAAGATCTGTAGAGAATCACAACACAGTACATCAAAGATGTGTGAGTGCATACATAATGGAAGCTGGATGTTCCTGGTGTCACTTCAGAAATGATCAGACCCTCAGATGACTGCTTTTTTATACTCCATGCATTTCCACTGGGTACTCCATATCAGACAAACTCCCTATAGAGCATGACATAGTAAATCAAGGTCCTGATACACAGCACAAGCCGATTGTTGTAAATCTGTACACAGTTTCATGCATACATGACAGTTTGACTTTGGATGTGTACCTTTTGTCTAAATACAGAAAGACTCTGCAGGCAGTAGCGAATGCAGAGCTTGTCGGCTTGTTTCCTACAATAAAGCGAATGAATACTGCAGCAGTATAGCTAACAGATGCTGAGTTTATTTTACAACTGAATGACTGAACTTAGCCATTTGACTCAATTCAGATCTTATACAAATAGCAACCATCAGATATATATGATGGCACTAAACACTCAATTTAGGGATTTGTGTGTTCTAGACTGTATCCACCTCCTTGAGACCTCATGAAATTTTGATGTGAAGTTCAGGCCTGTCTGTGTACAGGGGTCTAACAAAAATGGATCACAGCATGTGGCTTTATAAGGCATTGCTTCTCAGATTGGCATTTGAGGACCACAGTTCTTGTTTCTTTTATTAATGGCCAAGGACATAGTTCTGCATAGCCAAGTTAGGCCATGGCCGAGGCTGGCAGGGGTGGCACTCAGTGACTAACAGTAATGTTGGTATTGGTAGGTTTTATAATAGGTTCCAGACTGCCTCCCTACCTGCTAGTTCAATTTGGACAGTCCTCATTGGTATTATTCTTGCATAGTTTAAGCATTTATGCTGGTAAAATAAGGAGCTGCGTACCCGTAGGCCACCCACTCTGGCTCTGTACACCTAGAACCAAACTAATAGTAGAGTAAGCTGAGTTGTTGCTGAGGTATCAATTCTCAGATACAAGCTAGACTGTCTGATCATGTCTGTCCTCAAGCTTGGGGTGCCTTTTGTGGCCTCCAGTTTTGTTAGTAGGACACTAAGGCTAGACAAGGCCTTCTTGATTTTGTAAGGTGCTTGAATAAAGTCTCACGCTGCTGTACTCCACATTTTGTAAGGTGCTTGAATAAAGTCTCCCGCTGCTGTATTCCAATTTGTGGACTCTATGGGGGTGATTTACTAACCTAAACACACGCACGCACCAGCAAAACGTATTTATCAACCAAAAAGTCTCTAAAAGCATATTTCCACTAATGCCATATATGGAAAAATCATGCACATGATGCATATATAATGCTGCTTCACAGTTTAGACAAAAATGGTTAGCTCATGCATTTACATTCCTGCATTCATCAACACAAGCAACACAACATAGAGCTAATTTACACAACATCACCTTGCAATTCATGCAAGGCTTTGCACAACACACCTACTGGGTGTGTACACACTACAAAGGTGTTTAGATTCCACTCATAGATCATGCTGGGAGGGAACACACTACAGAGGTGTATACATGTTTGTGGTGTGTTTATAAGGTTAGTAAATCCACCCCTATCTGTGTACTTGTATTGATTTTCAGCTAGGCAAAGCTGGTGAGTCAGAAGCAAAGAGGGTTTGAAGATGCAAACGGATCCCCTTGCTGCAGCAATGTTTGTGTATGCACATTAGAGGAAAAGGTAAAATAAATCCAGCTCTGTTAATAATATATCTTTTTCATATGTCCAGGAAAAATTTATTAATTAAAAAGGATAACAAAAAGAAACTAAGGCTGCATTTAATAAAGTGGTTCTGATCCCCACCAGGCAACATGTATTAAGGTCCATAAATCATGTTGTGAGCTGGTCGACTAGGTGTTCCAGCACAGCAGACCAAATGTTGGGTACAACCCTTGGGCTTTGGTTACCTATTGCATGGTATTCCTTTCCCACTTTTCCATTAGTAAAATGGCCCACCTGTGAGCAGTTTGCTGCCCCAACAACACTGGTATTGGATACTCCTCTGAATTGCCAGGTTATTTTACCTGTGACAGTCCAGAATAATAGACCTCATGTTAAAATGTGTTGTACAGAAAAACTGTTTAACCACTACTTTTCTTGTATTTTTACCTGTACCCACCCCTTTGTGGAGATGTCTATGTTGGGGTAAGTAAGTATACTTTCCTTGCTGTATAACATTTTTTTATTTTTTTTATCATTTGTTTGTATGACAAGCATGTAAAACTTCTTCAGAAAAATCCTGCAGGACGTGCGTATTTGGCTTGTATTAGACTAGTACAATTACAATAAGGCATCACAGTGATGGGCAAAACTCGTACCCCATCATATGCTAAGCTGTACCTGGAAAGGTGGAAACGGGATATCTGTCCTAGCAATGACCTCTCTGAGTACCTGTGTCATGTCTTATCATGGCACCGGTACATAAATGTTGCTTTCATCCTTCAATCTACTGAAAGAATTCATAAGAGTTCTAACAGTAATGACTTCAACCTCTTTTTCACCTTCATATGTAAAAGAATAACAGCTTCCCTTCCTAGATGTAAAAATATGAAAGAGGGAGAAATATGTTTTTAGGTGAGCACTGGGGATCCTAATGTCCTCTTAAACAGCATATCCTATAGACAATAGCTTAGAATACGCAGTAATTGCAGTCAGGATGAGGATTTTGATAAGGAGGTGAAGGAGTTAGTAAATGCTCAAAGACCCGGTTATAAAGAGTATTGTGTGAGGGTTATAAAAAAAAAAACTAAACTTAATAAGCCAACATCTTTTAAAAAAAAAGAAAGGAAGTGAAGATGAAAAAAGTAAGATTGATTACTACATATTGTAGTCAACCTCAGATGATTCTTCTGATTTTGCAAAACCATTGGACTCTGTTATGGGATGATTCTATACTAAAACAATTTATAGCAGATAAACCACATATAGTGTATAGAAGGGCTTAAAGGCTTAAACATTTTAAAAGCCAGGATTTCTGGTTTTTATGTGATGTGGATTCATGGAATCTTATGTCACTTGTAGCACATCATGTTGTTTTTAAACATAAAGGGAAGACTGATGGACTCCGTTTCTTTGTTCTAGACAGAGTACATATTGGGGGAGATTGGGATAGCCTCCTCTTACAAAGGGATTGTACATGGCTTCATCAATTAAGGCATTTCAAAAAGTAGGAAGCAATGGTAAGATTCATTGCAGCTGCTTTCTGCAAACACATTTGTAAATAGAATGGGATATTCTACCTTTTGAATGTAATTGGTAATTCTACTATTATCAGTAATGTTCAGATATAGAAAAAAATGTCTACCACTGATTCTCATACGTTCTATATACTGTATATGTACAGAGTGATGTCTTTTTTGATCCCTGTTAAGGTGCCCATACACCTTACGATTATCGGACGAAACTTTTCTGTTGAATTCAGGAGTTTATCTCCATCTTGGTATTAATATTTGATAATAACAATTTGTTTAGTTGTGAGATACCATTTAGCAGTTGTTTCATAGGATTTACTTTTTTCTAAATACTGGCTTTGTAAAATAATAAATGCAATCATTTAATCGTTGGATGACTTTTGGTAGGTAAGTAGCACATTTTTAAAGAGGCCTATTACATTAGACCTGAAAAAGGGACTGGGGCTTTGGTTCCAATAGAGGGACAATTCCTCAAAATAAGGGGCACTTGGGAACTTAAAAATATAAAAATATGTTTGCATGAAGCATGCTCCTTTGAAAAAGCATAATATAACCAGCAAATTGGCTTAGGCCTGGTTCACACCTGGGCGTTTTACAGCGCGCTGTAAAACGCTCAACATGTGAAAACCGATAATTGCCTATGGGCATGGTTCCCACCTGGGCGTTTTACATTGCGTAGTAACGCGCTGTAAAATGCCCTACGCCCAAAGAAGTACAGGAGCTTCTTTGGGGCATATTTGCCGCGCGTATCCATTAGGATACAGCCAGATAGACCTCGGAAACGCGCGTTTGTTGCGCGTTTCTTTTACTGCAAATCGCTGTAAAAACGTGCGGCAAACGCGCATATTCCGTACGCCCAGGTGTGAACCCAGCCTTACATCAAGCCCCGTTTACCAAGTCTTTTACACGGTGCTGATCAGAATGGATGTCACTGTTTTTTGGGGGTTTTTTGTGCTGAAAATTGAAATTACAGGACCCAAGTTGGTCTTATAGGGAATCTGATATAAACGGACGTGTCCCTTTACATCAGATTACCCCCGATCTGTCATGATCAGGTCCGTTGAAACAGAACTCTGATCTGATTGTTTTTCCTGGCCAGGCCAGAGTCCTCATCTGACCTGTTTAGACCAGGCTGCCTATAACATTGGGCTTCCGATCAGGTCCGCCTATGAGTTTTTCAGCCCATGTGAAAGGGCTCTAACAGGCAGGTAGGCAAATAAGGCTTCTGCTTTTGGATGTAATAGGTATGGGGAAATGGACAGAAATGAAAATAATGTTTGTCTTCAGTTCATCCAAGCACAGTAGAACTATGGTTTCATTGTAAAATCCAGCCTGACCATTATCTGCATTGAGAATTAATTACTTTTGCCATGAGTTTGATTAATTTGGAACAGATGGAAATTCCAGGCTGAATAGCAGCTTGCACTGTGAATGGCAAGGCAGCTGAGCTGTAGCAGAGACTCCATTACCTGGCTGATAAGGGCAGCACATTACTTGCTGCAAAGCAGTCATCCCACCCACTTCAGCCTTGATGTGAACGAATCTCTGATTTATCTTGGCAAATAAACCATAATTAACAAAAGATACAACGGATGTTTCAGATTGAGGATACAGTTAAACATGTGCATTAGAAATGTATTGTCGTAATGATCAATAAGGTATTATGAACATGGAATAGAAGAAAGCTTTTTTTTTCCATCTACACCTCAATTTATCTCTTTTATTCATTCCGAAGCCATTATCACTAAGGTATGTATGCAGTGAAATAGGAAGCTGATATACAGTAATTCTATTTCCTCTTTAACTCTTGTTAGTCATTGTGACAACTAAGAAGGTGCTAATGTTGTAGGCACATGCTGCACCTATTCTTTCTGGGGAAGGCTGCACGCCTGGACTTCTTATTCTCATTGTCACTATGTGCATACTGGGTGACTGAATGCCTAGTTCGCTGAGGATTTGCCTTCACATCATTCTCATTGCAGCATTACAGAGCTCTAAAGCACAATAACAATAGGATACACAGTCCAGAGAATTTATGTTGAAATAAGTGTTGCAGGGGATTAAAGAGAAACGCTCATCAAAAGCTTCTAATCTTATTTTCAGTATATAGGAACTAGCAGAGCTTGACTGCAAAATGTTACATTACAGTAAACAGACAGTGAGACATAAAGCATAAACCCAGGCATAAAAATTGAATATATTGCAGTTTACCAATTCTTATAGCGGTGCCTGCATTTGTTTTAAATTTTCAGACTTTTTTTCTTCTTGGTGATCCAACCAGTGACACATATCCTGTCCTAGAATAACAACACTCAGTCACTGTCTTGTTTGAAGGAGCAGCGTTGTCACCCCAGGATGGAACTGCAGAAACCTCCTCCTCTCCTCGTATCCATAACAGGAGGGGAGATCGCCTTTAGTCTTTAGAGATATTTGGGAACAATGTAACGGATAAGACTGCAGCACAGACAGCATGGGAATTTTTTGAGGAACTTATCAAACATATTTAACACATTTCTTTCAATTATATATTTAACAGACCAGATTAGGGAAGTTTATTGTTGGGATTTACAGTCATGACTGCAAATGTCATTACAATTTCAAGTTGTGGCTATGCCATCACCCTTATCCCAAAACAGAATAAATAGCTCTGGTTGGAGGTTATCTCCATGCTTAAAGTTAAACTCCATACAGTTATTAAAAAAAAAATCACCAATTAGTAGTTATGTATAGGGATGCACCAATACCGTTTTTTCGGTATCGTGTACTGATATTTATATTTTGGTGCTCGCCGATATCGAGTACCAATACCAGTACTTCCGCTAGCATGGAGCCGGTTTCCCGGACAATCAAAAAGCCAAGCAGTAATGACACGCCATCTGGCTTCTTAATTGCCTGGCAAGCCGGCTCCATGCTGTTTGGCTGGCTCGGTGCTGATTGGCTGGGATGCCGGCTTCCAAGCCAATCAGCATCGAGCCGGCCAAACAGCATGGAGCTGGCTTCTCGGCCAATCAGGAAGCCAGACGACGATCCATTACCCGTTGCCCGGCTTCCTGATTTGCCGAGAAGCCAGCTTCATGTTCCCTCGCAGCACTGCCGGTCAGAGGAAATCTCCCCATGAGTACTCGCCCAAATACTAGTATCGGTATCAGTGCATCCCTAGTTATGTAGGTATTAAAAATAATGAAATGTGTTTTTGAATGCTACTATTGTATGGACCTGAATATGACCTGGTATCAGCCTCTTCTGATCCCGTGCACAGCAGTACTAAGGCTGGGAAAGGGGAGGGTCGGTACTCTAAGCCAATGATGCTCTGCTATATGTACATGTGATAACAAGGAGCATGCTGACAGCAGGTGAGGGATAAGCTAATCATTCTGCTGTTTCTCTTTCATTGTCTAGTCACAGGCTGGGGAACCTGATTCTTCTGTCTAGTGAGGCAGTGTATTTCTCAGCATTGCATGGATTAAAATATTAAATACTTTTGAAGTTGAAATAGATCCATTTTATGTATTACACTTGTGTATTTCCCTGCTTGCTTGGATCTCATCTATAACCCCAGGAAAACAGCTAAATACACACATGAATTACATACATGTGAACGGTTTTACCACCCAAAGGATAAGTAATTCTGCTAAGGCACTCTTGGGATTGATACATCTCTGCCACATTGCACTCTGCCACACCATTATTTACGATGTGTTATCTGCTCGCTTACTGCACATACATGACAATTCTTACAAACTGACTTTTACTTGGGGAGATATTAATGGAAAAATAAATCCTGTTCCAAGTTTGCCCTGAAGCAAGATGTGAGCAAGACACAACTCATCATCAAACCCTCATACACAGTTCCGGTTGGAGTAATGCACATAGCAGCAAATTTTACTGTACTGAGTGTGTGTACGTGAGGTTCTTTAGGACGTGTTAAAACCCGCAAGTCAGCCCTGCCCTGCATTTACAAGCATTCCCTAGCCTCCTCTTAGGCCTGCAGGCATCAGTCTGAATCTCTCTATCCTATACTTTATAAAGATATTGTATCCATATCCTCCACCGTGTCTCCTGGTAAAGCTGCTGATGATGACTAAGTGTGAATTTTTGAAGTTTTACATATTTTATATAGGAAGATTTCAATAATAATAGGAAGTGCATACAAGAGAGAGAAATACATTCTCAAGATAAGCAAAAACAATAGAAGTTTACATAAGATTAGCTGCTTTGTCACAGTAAATATGACCCGTGCTTGGCATAAACATTACCTACATTTATTTTGATCATTAGCACACTAGAAAACATAGTTTGTATGTTCTTGGTACCTGTAGGGACCTTGTTACATTTGCAGAGATTACGTAAATAATTTATAGCATTCTGGGTTTTTTAAAATCATGTTTTGAATGTTTTTTAAAATCATGTTTTTGAATCTAATTCATTACTGTGTCCCTCGGACAGGAGGTTAAAAAAGAACGCCAGTTTTTTTGTTTTCAATTAATCCTTGCAGTGGGGCTACCCTTGCACTGTAAGGGTTAAGTGTTTGTTTTGGTCCAGGGGCAAAAATAAAGACGATATACTTACCTGATCCCCGGCACCAGCTGGCTGCTAGACCGGTTCCCACAGCCTCTTCTCCCCTGCGCCCTAGCGGTCTAAGGACCCGTGATGTCGTCATGTCTAATACAAGTCCATTAGACATGAGGACACTGATGGACATACCATAGCTGAAGCAGAGAGGAGAGAGGTGAGCGGTGACTGCTGCAGGATCAAGGATCAGGTAAGTATTTCTTCTTTATTTTTGCCCCAGACCAAAATGAGCCCTTAACTCTTGTAGTGTGGGAGTAGCCTCACTGCAAGGGTTCATTTAAAAAAAACTGGAGTTCTTTTTTAAGGAGATAACATAACATAAGGCAGACAGGGTGAGCCTAGGCTGCTATTTGTAATATGAAGGGAGGACATGTAGGAGATGGCTGCACATACTATAAGGGTCATTACCTTATAACATGTCCCTGGCTTGGTGCAGAGCTGTCAGTCCATCCACTTGGCCATCACTCTACACAGGGCCACATTCTGTCTCTGACAGAGAGCTCTGCTGCTCTTCTCATGGATACGGCCGTGCTGCCACTCTATCTGCACTGACATGGCAGCACTGGATGGGGAGCGGGACTGCCTGGGAGGCTGCCGGCAACTGTGGACCAGTTGGTAACAGGCCACAGCCGATACCGGTTCATGGCCTGGTGGTTGGGGACCCCTGACATAAATAATATGAATAATTACAATAACAATGCTATTGAAGTTATTATTTTTTAATGTAACAGCTTATTATGAAATGTAGTGATGTACCGATACTAGTATCGGTGCCGATGCCGAGTATTTACAAGTACTCGCCCAAATGCTCTGATGCATAGGCCGATGGTATCAGGAAGCCGGGTAGCAAGTCATTGCCCACGATATACTCAGAGCACCGCAGCCTGGACGGATCTCGACAATACAGTAGAGATCCACCCATCTGGCTAATTGACAGCGAGCTCTGCCTATCTAGAGGCAGAGCTCGTTGTGCCCGCCCCCTCCCCCGTCGGTTCCTCCACTCAGCGCTGGAGGATCAAAGAGGAGAGGGGGGAATCCTTGCGGGGAGCAGTGACTGACAGTTACTGCTCTCTGCAAGGAGATGATCGGAAAGTGAGCGAGCGACGGTATGTATTCACTCACTTCCCGATCAATAGAGCCGACCTGTGGAAGCTTCTAACTATGAGGATGAGTGGAAATCACTCACCTCATAGATCTCCTTTAACCACTTGCCGTCCGCCCGTTGTAAAAAAACGGACGGACGGCACTGCAGCATTGGTGGGTTGCCGTCTCCAGACGGCATTTTTTTTCTGTTCGCGCGCGCCCCCTAGCGGGCACGCACGGGCAGAAAAGACCCGACCATTAAACACACCCGTTACCGGGTGTTTGACATACAGGCGATCAGCGGGTCCATAGCCCGCCGATCGCCTATATGTGCTCGTTCGTTTTCCACCCCCCCTGACCCCTCACCTTGAATCCCGGGATCCGCTGCCCCATCTTGAATCCCGGGATCGGCTCGGAGGGCGTCAGGAGGAGGACGGGAGATCAGCTCCTTGCTGATCTCCGTCCGGGCTGTGAATGCAGAAGTGATGTGTATTACATCTCTGCTTCATCAGCTTCTTTTGGGGCCCACAGATAACACTAGGGGTCCTAGAGAGCTCTAATGTCTCCATAAAGAGGACCTGTCAGTGTGCCTTTGCTATTATATAGGGGGATTGTTATCCCCCCATATAATAGCAATAACAATAAGTGCAAAAAAATAAATATAAATAAAAAAAAATAAAAGTAACATATAAAAAAGTAAAATAAAAGTCACATAAAAAAAGGGGAAAAAATCCCCCCAAAATGTTTAACCCCCCCACCCCCACGTTTACGCGCCTATAAACGTAAATACGCGTCCGGTGCCCCAGCGCGCAAAAATTACAATTGCTCTACACATGTTACATATCGCCGCGAACGTCGCAGTGAGAGCAATCATTTTAGGGCCATCAATCACTGATAACACTAAACTGATGAGCGGTAACAGCTTTTAAAGCGTCACCTATGGCCAATTTTGGGTATTATCGTTTTTTGAGGTTTTGCGCGTGAACGCAATTTTAAGGCTTGACATGTTTGGTGTCTTTTTACCCAACGTGATCCCGTCTTTTATATTTTACCAAAAAATTGGGTAATAATAAATGTTTTATCATTTAATATAGGGGAAAATGTTTTTTTTTTTTCATTTCGGTAATTTTTCCTTAATATAGTAAAAAATAAAAACCCCAGTGGTGAATAAATACCACCAAAAGAAAGCTCTATCTGTCCCCAAAAAATGGTATAAAATTCATTTCAGTACAGCGTTGCATGACGGAATAAATGTCAGTCAAAGTACTGCAGCGCTGAATACTGAAAAATGGCCTGAATGGGAAGGGGGTTTAACACCGCGGATGTCAACTGGTTAAATGCTAATGGGGATAGGTAAAGGACAAGGACAAAACTGGTATTCAAAATACTGAAATACAGTACAGCCTCTTTTGCACACACCCTGCAGGGCAAACCATGCACAATAGAGAATGGCTCTCACTTGTGCTGATCGACATTACACTAAACTGGTTATGAGTAAGCTGGTCATGAAACTTTATACTTTCAAATCAAGTTGAAGCATGGCCCTCAGTTGGCTGTGGAATACTTCTATAACAGTAGTTTTTCTAAAGAAAAAATTATCTTATTCTTAGTTTTTTTTCCTGTGTCATATTTGTATAGAATGCTATCAGGGCTCTTCATCTGATCTATGTTCCATTTGTAATCAGCTGGCCCTGGTTCTTAACAGACTGCCCTGAATTTCACTGCAATTAGTCTTTACAGGTATTACCATTAGTTGCTTTTATTATTTTACCCAAAAGTACTTTTCAAAGCGAACATTTTTCTATCATGCGGGATTGCTTCCTTAATAACTGAAATTTTGATTCTTAGCTATCTATATATAAAAAAATGATTGCTGTAACAATGAATGTTAAATCTGCTGGTAATTTAACATGCCCACACGCCAAAAGCCAGTACCACTTTTATAGCTAACCAATATCAAAAGAAGTAGTTTCAAAGCTGAATTTGTCAGTGTATAAGATCATTGTGACACCCACCTTCTAGATCTCTGCTGAATTGCTATTTGGCTTAATAAATAAGGTTGTGTAAAGAACAATATGGGTAAAGTTTAATAATCCATGGCAATGAATCTGAAATCTCTCCTTTAACTACAGTAAATTGAAATATAATTGGTAGCTTTGGGTTCTTACACTTTGCACTACATTATGACGTACATTATTAAATAAATATATAATTAAATACATCAATCCTTTTTAGCCCAGGCCAAAGAATAACGTTCTATATTGGTTACAAATCTAGCTACTTGGAATCAGTTTAGTTCCTTAGTAAGCATTATTAAACAGTTTTTCTGGTTAAAAAATGAATTTATTCTTTGAGGCAACCAAAAATGTATGAAAAATGTGGACTATGCAGATGTGGTTTGTCATGGACATGTGCAAAGATGGTGGGACGCTGATTAACAATGACAATGCTTGCTTCAGGTAATCTTGATCCAATCATTTTCAGTCAGATTAGGAGATTATATCATGCTAACCCTTGTTGGGGAACTAATGATTGGCCAGGTTAGAGAAGTCATGGTCATGATCAGGAGTCATTACCCCCACAGATAAGTCAGGAGTCAAGATAACAGTGTGTTCTACAATGTTCTCAAGACAGTTCGATCAGGCCTTGGATACACCTTCTTA
Source organism: Nanorana parkeri (assembly GCF_000935625.1). Classification (NCBI taxonomy): domain Eukaryota; kingdom Metazoa; phylum Chordata; class Amphibia; order Anura; family Dicroglossidae; genus Nanorana; species Nanorana parkeri. The sequence goes on from NW_017306663.1 coordinate 1,134,708, forward strand.
AAGCAACCCATTCCATTGCCAATGTTTACAGAATGTACTGTCAAAAAACAAACTATCCAACTCATAAAAGACTTGCTGGTGCATAATCGGTAATAAAAACTCTGCTCAAAATTTCTGAGTGTCCTGAGACCCAGACTGGAGCAGAGGAAAATCCAAGCCATTGATCACAACCCACACGTTAGATGCCTTTGCCCTTCCTGTGACAATCTGATCTCTGTTGATCTCAGTGGTTAGAGAGGGAGAGTTTAGCTGCTGACTTTTAGTAAGAAGTCAAAATTAGCATATTGTTAACATTGTTGTTCTGCTTTAACTGCACATTTTATGGTTTCATTTAAGTCTGCGGGAAGCTAAGTTCCTTAATAAATGACTCTTTTAATTATCAGTGTATTTCTGCATGGCTCATTGATAATGAGCACTTCAGGCTGTTGGAAAATCTCCCAGCAAATGAGTGTCAATCCTGCTCTCTCTTTTGTAGAGAAAAAATGAAGGATCCAAATTAGAGCATGTGAGCTAATGTAAGCATCAGGAACAAAAACCATGGTGGGTTCCAGGGCTTGTTGGGAATTGTGCAAGCATGGAAAGATATCTCCCCAAACTTATGTATTGTCCATGTAAGACTAAGGCTGGCTGTAAACAGCCCTATGATGTCTGTTCATACATCTTAATAAGACAGTTGAGTGAATGACAATGCTAAAAATTAGTAAAAACTATAGCAAACACATTATTAGTCCTCATGGAATGACCTGGCCAAACTCTCTCTTCTCAGTGAAAAGGAAGGAAAGAGCGTATTAACCATGTCGCAAGCCGCATGAGATGCAGTGGTGGTTCCTGACACTACAAGTGGTGGGCACATGTCTCCGTGCCAGTGATTCTCATAGAGACATCTGCCTATGTATTGCTAGCCTTGGTCACCAGACCGAACTGCCCTGCTGTCACTCTGATTCTCTTACTGCTAGATTATACTGGCACAATGACAAAGCCTGAAATGTTTACAATGTGGTTGAGTGCTACAATTAAAATGGTGCTTACTGACCAACGTAGAAACTTAACATTTAATCATGAGGTTTTTTGGGTTTTTCTATATTGATGATTAACTTCTGCTTCTTTTTTTCTTTGTACTTTTTCAGTTATAATGAAATGGGCTGAAGGTGTTTAGCAATCATCCACCAAAATACCTGCTAATACCTGTTCACATCCTGTTCATTGTGTGCTCTCTTTGGTCACCCCTTCTCTTAGTCACACAAGCTGCAGACTAGCTCACCTGCCAACACCTGCAGAGGCTTTTTTCTCAGCAGTCTGCAGATCATCTTATCAATCTAGAAACGTACATGACTGTATAAATCCATGGGAGTGAGTAATGCTCTGAAAGCGTCTTGTAACAGCAACCTTGAACAGCAGCTATTCTGTTTCCTTCCCGTTCCCACATGTCACTCTCCCACCCCTCCCCCTGTTACCCTCAGAGGTGGAACTGGATTATCCAGTCTGCTTGTGTTTAACAATATTTAAAACATAAATAAAACTGTGAATAATTTTGGTGAGTGATCTTTAAACACACGTGTTGGTAACACCCAGTGCTATCTGCTCATACATTTTGTATGAATTGAAAGAATGAATTGTATTTAGTGTATTCTTACACCAATGAATGCATGTATTAGGCAGCAATATACACGACTGTGCTAGTATAAGAATATAAATTCATATTTAACTAAATAATCTTTTTAAAAGAAAGCTCACCTTTTAGATTTTTATGGTAGATTCATATTTTTATGGTGCCCATAGAAATCAGGGGTGTTAAATAATGCAGTCACCATCTGACTGCCCCCGGGGCAAGCTCTTGTAAAATTGCTGTGAGTACTCTATATATAAGTGTATGCTGAGCTTGCCAAGCTTACTGCGGTCATAGACTGGAGGGGGTAGTTTCGTTTGCAGGTACCATCTGACCACCATCTTGAAGAAAGAACTGCATCATCCAATGTTATTTTATGAGAAGCACAAAACAGGCAACAGAAGGTGCTTTCCGTTTAGCGCAAGGCAAAATCGCGATGAGGGCAATTTTATCATCCTCTTGATCAACATTGTGCAGTGGTGGTACAGCACAAGACAGTAGTCCAGTTCAAGCAGTTTACATCTCTTGTCTGTTGATAGTTAATCTCTGTATCTTCTACAGGAAGAGAAGGAAGATGGAGCTGGTTTATCATAGAGAAATTGTAGTGACCAGGACAGATTTTATTAACCTGCCTCACTAAGTGTTTGCCCCAACTTCGGCCAGCTGGCTTGCTCTCTGCACACAGGCTTCACCTCCAAATCCAGAGCGACTGCCTTCTCTTGTCTTCGGAAATTACTTAGTAGAAGTAGAGGGGTGTCAAAAAACATGTCATGTTATCAAGGCTGAATTAATCAGTTGTGCTGAGGTTGCATGTTTTAATTAACTATTTAATTACTGTTACCTCAACCAGATGTGTATAGCTTGAGAGTTGAGAACCTAGGTGATGTCTATTAGGCTACGGTGTTGCCAGAAAAGTAACCTAAATAAGAGTTTCAGCTTTTTAAACAAACCAAGTTTTTGATCATAGACCATTATCTATATAATGGAAGAAAGATTAGCTCCTTGTGTTTCCCTGTTACTGACATAAACATTGATACCTCCTCCAAAACAAACACCAGTGCATCTTAAATTGGACATATTGGGATAAGCATAACCTGTCTCCACACTGTGTGTGTTATTTCCTCACACAGGAAAGCACAGGTCATCCTACCATCTCAAAACTGTGATTTACTTTGAACGTTTTAAAAATTGTCATATGCAGTGTGACCAAAAAAAAAACTTGTTTCTACATTGCATCTGGATAACTTTTGTATTTGTAGCAAAGGTCACATGTGCTTTTACAATTTTTCTTGATGATTAGCTTATTTTGTTCCACTCTCTAATACAAGCCAGTTACTTGTCCTTGTCCCATGCAATTGCCTTCTTTATGCGGAGAGTTTTGAGGGACAGTCTTTTCTAGGCAAAGCCTGGTTGATTTGATGTAGCTTCTGTCTCCTGTCAGGGCCCATATGAAACTTTTGGAAAATGTACAATATGGTTTTCTTGATCTTGGTTTGTAAATGGCAGACGGAAGAGTGTCAGGCTTTGCCAACATCTACAAAGAGTGAAACTTTTCACCAGCATTTGCAGCATCTAAGCCACCTTCAACTAAAGCAGTCTGGAAATATTAATAGGAAGGAAAGCTGTACTTAGCAAGTTTTAGCAAGCATCTACAGTGCTAAGCTTAACCACATCGCTACCAGGGCATTTTTTTTATTTTTCACACGCATGTTAAAAATTGGAATGTTCAGCTAGAAAACAGTTTAAAACACCCAAACAACCCTACATTTTCTGAAAGCAGAGGCCCTGAATAACAAATGCTATTTATGTTGCACAATATTTGCACAAATGTTTATTAAATATATATTTTTAGTGATAGATACACTAAAATGTATTTTAATGCACAAAATTTTTTTGGGTAAAATATGGTTTTGTTGGGTAAATTAATATATAAAAAATATTAAACCTTAAAATTGCATGTACCCGTGACATGGCAAAAAATGATGGTACCCAAAATTGCCCATAGGTGACGCTTAAAAAGTCTTTACTGCTCATGTATTTAGAATTAATGGTGAGTGATAGCACTAACATTTTTGCTCTCACTCCAATGTTCACAGCACTATGTGACACAATTGTTGTTAACACATGTAGGCGCACGCCACGCGTGTTTGCGTTTCTTCAGCTCCTTGGGCAGCTGTAGATAAAACCAATACCAAGATCACAGTGGCTGCAGCAGCTGTGATCTTGGTATAACCACTATAGTACCAGATGATTATTTATGTATGTCGGTACTAGAGTGGTTAAGGAAACCTTTTCTAGTGGATAAACTCATGAAATGATGTTCCATTTCTAAACATGTTTATAGGAAACATTGAGGATGGTCCACCTCTTCCTAAACATATCCTTATAGGACACTAACGCTGCTTGTCAAGTTGAGAAACCAACCAGTTGTGAGATTTGGGAGGGAGCAGGCCCCTGCTCAATTTTTGACAAGAATTTATGATTTGAGCTCCTCAGTTTATGCGGCCCCAGGAAGCTCAGGGACTTAAGAAAGGTATTTATACTTTGGACTTGCATAATATGCAACAACCAGAAGAGGTTACCTTAAGCACTCTCCACAGAGTTCCAAAGAAGAGCTCCCTGCAATAGGAGAGGAGACTATGAATACTTTCCTCTCTGATGGAGTTGAGTCACACCTCTGTCTTCCACCTTTACAGCCTTTTTAACACTTCTGGGAGTGTTGTATGCCTGCTTCTCCTTCTCGCTGTGCTTCCTCCCTCCACCCCATGTCAGTATAGGACAGCACTAATGCAGGACGAACTGTGGTGAGCAATGAGGGCACAAGTATTTGACTTGGAAGCCAGGAAGTGTTGTGTTGAATGGTGAAGACTGTGCCAGACCCTGCATCGGTGGAAGACAAAGAATTTCAGACTCACTGCCCTCCGGAAATGTGATTTTTCACAGTCTTCTAACGGCGGAAGCTCATCTTTAGAAATCTGGAGGAAAGCTACACAGTCCCTTTAAAAGAAATCTGCAGTGAGAGAAATATGCATGCTGCCATTTCTGACCTCTTCTGAAAATACTAGTTTTCTGGTTGGATTGTTGATACAACCTTACTTTATTAGTCACTGGCCTGGAACGACAATGCAATTCTGACTCCATTTGCTACATGCTTGTTCCAGGTTAGTGACTCAATAAGTATGAATGCAGAGTCAAGCAGACAGCTAGTGTTTTACAAGAGAGGTCAGCAATAGTGGCCTATATATTTTTTTAATTACAACTTTCATCAGACTGTAATACGATCTTCTCACATAATAAAAAATGTGCTATAATTTCACAAAACTCAAATGTTTCAGACAACAACATATTATTTAACTGGAAAAGCAAAGATGTCTAATGCACACAGTGCAAAGGCAATATACGGACAAAAGTCCTGATGTTGGCTTGGCAAAGGGGTGGTGCCCTGAAACACATTGCCTAGCAACATGAGGACCCGGAAGTAGACACACTCTCATTCCAGAGGGTGATTCCAAGCAACAAGGATGTCGCTTGTTACCAGCGCATACCCCCCAGATTGCCACAGATAGTGCATTGCCATCATATAGGAAACCCTGTCAGTGACCATGAATATTGGGCATCCACTACTGTATTTTGGGCCAATTACAAGAATTAGTGCACCCTCCTGTGTGTTTTTATTACTAATAGCTTTCATTACAAGTACGCTAACGCTTTCTCTTTGTATGTGTGTGTGTATATATACAGAGAGAGAAAGAGCTGTACACGCTTATTCTACAGTTACTTACATTAGAAAATATTTTCCAGTGACTTGTTACTGTTTAATTGGTGAATCTCAGCATATGCAATACAGTCGCAGAGGAAATCATTATATACTCAACTATGACATGCAACTAAATGCTTTTTGCATTGTAAATCTGCTCCTAATACATATTAATTAAACACAAATTAGTAGATAATAAGAACTAAGTGAATCATACAGAAAGGATACACAGGAATTTATAACATGGTTAGTAAAACGCAGTGACATTTCCATGGACGAAACGTTTCCAGGGACTGTTTTTTTAAACCTTGTATCATCACTTGTAATTATATGGCTCATAAGCACATCCACTTACCATCGAAGGACTTGAGTGAATATTTTTATTTTAGGCAAAAGACACAGTTTGACCAGAAATCTATAGAAGTAAAGTAAAAACTGAACTCCAGGCAGGCAGCTAAATGCATAATAGAAATACAGATATGTGAGTTGTCTAACCAGCTAAAGGATTTCTAATTCTGTTCATCAAGTCCTAAGATATACACTGCTATGCCACATAGCAAGCCTGGAGAGCTGACTGACCTTTTCCCTACTGCAGAGGTAGGCAACCATGGCACTCCAGATGTGTGGAAATTCCCTTCATGTCTCTGCCACTGGGAGTCATGCCTGTGGCTGTCTGAGTCTAACAATGTCTCATGGGACTTATAATTCCACAACAGCTGGAGAGCTGAGGTTGGTCACCACTGTGGCTGTCTGAACATTCCAATGTCTCTTGGGACTCATAGTTCAACAGCTGGAGTACCGAGGTTGTCCATCACTGCCCTACTGCTTTAAGGCAGCATGGCTAAGTCACCTCTCTTTCCTCATCTTGTTTTTGGACGTGAAGGTCATCTCTCTGCTCTCTCCTGCTTTCATCATACATATATATTTACCTAAAGCTACTTGTGGGCCTCAGATAGTACGGCAACATGGGAGACACCTAAGCACAACAGTAACATTTCCTATTTACCTTTTTAATTCTTGATTTATAATGTTTAATTACCGTATTTTTCGCTCCATAAGACGCACTTTTTCCCCCAAATAAGTCGGGGGGAAATGTGTGTGCGTCTTATGCAGCGAATCCCTATTGCCCGACGCCTGGAACATGCAGTTTCGGGCGCCGGACGAGTAGTTTACTCTACATTTAGCTGTGCTAAAGCACAGCTAAATGTACAGTGGGAGCTGATGCTCGTTTAACCTCTTGCCGTCCGCAGTAAAAAAAACGGACGGACGGCACTGCTGCATTTGCGGGTTGCCGTCTCCAGACGGCAATTATTTTCTGCTTGCGCGCGCCCCCTAGCGATTCTATTCAGATCAATTGTATTAAAACTGAGTGGCGATCGAGTCCGCCCCCCGCCGTGGTGACCATGGGATAGGAGCTCACCATAGAGCCCCTAGAGCAGACGAAGCACGTTAGTTCTTCGTCTGCTCTGTGTGAACACTGAGACCGTGGCGCTGTAGCCACAGCGCCACCTGTCTCAGTGGTTACTAACTGCAGCTTCTGTAACAGTTTCTGTCACAGAAACTGTCACAGAACCTGTCTGCATCCTATGGTCCGGTGCACCTTATGGAGCGCAAAATACGGTAAATTCTGCAATATCTGAAAGCGGAGGGGTATAGGAGTAGTATACCAGTTTGCACCTTTTTCTATTCAAGAACAGATTAGCAAATGTTACTTGACCTGGAAAATGTTTGTCAAAACTCTTCATAGTTGTACACAATTCTAAACATTCCCCTATTAGTAGTAGAATCAACTTGACTGCATGTATCACTCTATTTTTAAACCGTGAGATGTACACACACTTTTAAACATTCCCCTACATGTAGTAGAATTTTTCTGGCGGTTCTTTTGGTAGTAGAATAAACTTGACTGCATGTACCACTCTATTTTTAAACCGTGAGATGTACACACACTTTGAGTGGTATACATTAAAGCTACATGCAAATGGCTAAATACCCAGTTGAAATACATGTATGGGAGCAGTTGTATCTTCAGATGTGTATTTCTGTTCATCTCATCCTGCATTTACAAAGCCCCTCCAAACAGCAAAGCAAGATTGATGACAAGATTTTTCTTTACCACGGTTACGCAATACAGCTCCATCACCTCCCCCAGCCTGTGACTACCCAGCCGGAATAGACTGATTAGCCCATCCCTATGATTGCTATGACCTGTCCCCCTGTCAGCATGTTCTTTGCCAGAGGAAGTGCATTGTAGCTCACCTGATGGGCTCCTAATACTGCCTCTCCCTCTCCCAATCTGAGGTCTGTTGTACAGTGATTACCAGAAACTAATACAAAGACAAATACAGGTACTCATGCATATAAAAATACATATAATGATTTTTTTTAATGGCTACAAACAATTCTGTTTTCGTTATATTTGCCTGGAGTTCAGGTTTAATGTAGTAATCAAAAAGGGTTCTGTAAACTCTAATAGCACCTTGAGGTTTACAAGTTTGGAACCCAGTATGGCCAGTCCCTGTCTTCCTTCATTTATTTCCACCTTTGCAGGAACATTTGATACACCCCCCCCCAATATATGTTTGTTATGTGTTCCCATTAACAGCAAACAGCAAAATAGTTAAGATATTTCATGCCTTTCTAGTTGTTTCTTTGGAGCTGAACAATACATGTAGCTTCAGTTGTTTAGAATAGATATCAATGTGCAGACAAGGGACAGACTTGAGGGACAGTTTTTTTTTAAGTGTGTGAACATATAATGTACCACCCAACCCTTGAGATCTTTAACCCTTTGTTAGGACACACAATCCTGTACATCTAGTTTACAAATGATAATGGAGAACCGCTGGCACAGCCCAGACAGAGTTAATTATGACAAGCATTACTCCCCAGCCCTCCTTAACATCACATAGCAAGGGAAAAATAAATATGATTTTTCAGCAAGGAAAAAGTGGGAGGCAGCAATTTTTAAATATTTTAGAGTTATACTATGTGAATGGGATTATGAAACAAATACAAGGGTGGAAATTAGAAAGAGCTTAAGTTAAGACCCAACTTGGTCTGAACTTGAGCTCCTTTGGACACAGAAAGAGCTCTTTCAAACCCAAAAGGAAACTCCTTCTGCTGCCACCCAAACAGCTCTGGCCGGGGAATTTATCTGCCTGCTGCTACACGTAAGTAAAACGACAGAATGCAGTGATGTATTTGACCTTACATGGCCAAGTGGCTATATTAGGTAAATTATAATTACCTAAAATGACCATTTGGTCATATAAGGTAAATAATGTCAGCACAAGCATCCTGCCCCTTTGTTTATGGTCAGCTGCGGGACAGAGAATCAAAGCTAATTGAATGGGAGGCCCAAAATATAAGAAAAATATTAATACCATTGGAAGAGGGTTGGTGCTATGCAGTTCACTTATAATAGGAGAAGCAACAGAATCTGAAATAACAATAAGCTAAAAGTGTCTCCCCTTATTGACAATATTAGTACCTGTACATGTATGACTGCAATAACCATACTTGTCTGTGTGTTCCAATTTTATAGAAGACACTGTGCATGTAAATGACAATAATTATGCAGTTCTCCTAGCCTGACAACAGTCTTTGATGTTAAAGGTTGTGTTTTCATGTTTGTTTTAGTATTTGTAGGTGATGCATCACAGAGCTTTGTTCTTTCGTTTGGTATATTTAAAGTGCACGCTAACAAGCCTTTGTTCTCCCTTTCATTCACGGTGTATATTCAGAGAATGTGGTTTTACAGCGCTGTGATCTCCTATTCTTTATGTAGAAGGGTGGAGTCTCCAAGCCATGTGTTCTGTCTTTGTTGTTCAGCGTGCAGTCCATCAGTGTGTCCTTTTATTAGATATATTTAGAAATGTGGTCACAAATCTACATTTTCATTGTACAGCTAGGTGCAGTATTTTCTGTTGCGTGTCTACTGTCTGTCTATAGCTTTACTGCTGTAGGCTCTCTCTGGGTGGCCGGATAGGGACGGGTCCAGGCAAGCAATGCACCTGATTAGTGATTCTTGCGTAGGGAGTAATAACTGGTTTTCGTCATGCACAGAGCTTTTCTAAATTTTTGGAAAATCTCGGTTCAGGAGAGTAGATGATTATTTCCTTTTTTTATGAAGAAAGGGAAAATAGTATTTCACCAAGCATGTGCTGCTATTAGCAGAACACTTATCTGAAGGTTTTAAGGCCTGATAAATCCTTAAAGTTGTATTAAGTTGTATCAAACAAATATACATTACAGTAATTTATTTCTTTAAATTTTTGCCTAAGCATTTACTGTCGTTTTAAAAGAGTTGCCACAAACTCAATTAGATTCCCTTAACTTCCTCTCCAGTACAAGAACAAGCACAGTCTCTAACAACTGTCCATCTACTAGCTTAGAGAGTGGAGGAGGGAAGTGTCTTGCCTTGCTGTGCCTGTGTGTTTGTGGAGACACACACAGCTTACTAGCACACACAAGGGTGGCTCCATAAAGACCGTACAAGTGAAAGGATATCAGGACCAGTGCTCAGCTGACCAGCTGATTCTGCATGAAACTAAAACTTTTAAACAACGAGGATCAGCAAAAGGTTTTTAAGCTATTTCAAAACTTTTTCACTTTAATATGAATGTAATTCTTTTGAGGATTGGTAACTGTCTTATCACTTGTCATTATCAGTGAGACATCTGCTTGGCTATGGCCAGTTATACATAGAGATGTTATAAAATATGGTTGAAGTGGATTATTTTTGGATAATCTGAGAATAGCCAGGCATTTTGGACATTAAACAAGCACTAGTTTAGGTATATATGTCACAGATACTGGCAGCAAGGTGTGTGTTTCTGTTCAATGGGGTAATATTCTCATATACAAATATTGCTTCTCCAAAAAATGGCATTAAGAGGGAAACAGTCACAGTATAGCAAAAGATTAGTAAACTCTAAGTACCAGTTTTTAATATAAATTAGATACTTACAAAATAGATATTTAATACTTCCAATACTCGTGTAGACATCTGAAAACCTTGAGGGCTCGTTCACACCATAGCTTTGTGCTAAACGCGTGGGACTGTGCGTTTAGCACACACTATTGCACTGCGCACCCAGTGTGTGATACCATGCATTAGCTGCATTGTGCTTAAATAAATGGCGCCCCAAGGCACCTCTCAGCGGAGCAAAGCTCAATACGTAGAACCGCAATATCGTGCATTGCAATGCAGTGGAAATAAAGAAAGTGCATTATTGTAACTACAGTAAGATTGATAAATATAACACTGCAAGAAGACTAATAGGGAGGTTTTCATGACTGCCAGGAGGTTCTGTGTCATGTGATGTATGACACAGGGGCATCCCGAGGCTGGGTGACACCCGGAGCGGTAACCGAGTGTCACCCCGCCGAGACGTCACTGCGCATGCGCGTGACGTCATTACGCGCGTGCACGATGACGTCATCGCGCACGCGCGGCAGTATTCTGATACCTGCCGGTGGCCATCTTGGTGATGGACGCCGGCAGAGAGAGGAGGGGAGAGTCACCCGGCGGGATAAGGTATGATGCCGAGTACCCTCCTCTCATCTGATACTGTCGGCCGTTCGGTCCTTGACCGAGCGCCCGACTTTTCAGAGGGGGGTGACACCAAAATGACTGTATGTGTAAGTCATTTTGGTGTCACCCCTCCGGGTGCGGGCCGCACACCCATTGTGACGCCACTGGTATGACAACAGAGCTGCAGGAGAACATGGAAACTTGTCTGCAATGCCATTTGATCGCCAACTGATCAGAAAATAATAGCTATGTGAAAGCCATTGAAGAGTCATGAGTGGTAAGATATGTAGCTTTCTATAGCTATGCACATCTGTAACATGAAATTACTTTGCCACCAAAGATTTTATTGATAGGAATAGATCGATGTGCTGCATAATATGTCGGCAATATACACTGCCTGGCAAAAAAAAAATGACCACCAGAACTTAGCTAAGCAAATCGGTAAGAGCCTTCCACTGGATACTAGGTATAGGTTCAGCAATGTTATGTCCCCAAAAAATGGGGTCATCCTACCTGATTTTTCTGAATGTATAAAGTATTTCCATCACTGTTTTTTCTTCCCTGATGGCATGGGCATATTCCAAGATGACAATGACAGAAATCATCAGGTTCAAATTGTAAGCGAGTGGTTCAGGTAGCATAAGACATGGTCTGACTCTCCCATCATCACTACAAGATCTTGGTGAAAAATGAATGCAACTCTGGACAAAAATAAATGTTGTGACATTGCATCAAAATTATGTCATGGCGAATGCGTGCCGTAATTAAAGCAACGGGGGGTCCAGCAAAATATTAGAGTGTATGAATCCTGGAAATAAATCCATTTACTTTGTAGCTCTGCTGGGCTTTCCCAACAATCGCCACTCATTTTCACCATTAATTTTGGTGTAGAGAATTCATTTTAATGGTAATTTACAGTAGTCATGGATGCCAGTCAGAAGAGTCTTTTCACAGTTCTAATACTCCGATACCTAATTTACTACTTAATTTCCTGCAGTAACAAAAGCTACATTTTCTAGCTTATTGCACTTTGTAATGAAGTAGCAATAGGGGATTCTCAGGGGTTTGATTCACTCAGACAAATCAGATTCGGGCAGCTTGTGTGCTCTGCTCGTTTGCAAGGTGAAACAGAAAGCTGCTTATGGTGCTCTTACTAGAGTGTGATGCAGCGATCTCAATCTTATCTCCTATGAAACTGGCAAAGAGTATTTTACTAATCTGATGTTAGGGAGCAAATCATAGACTGACAGGTGATTCTTGCTTGTCAAACCATCAATTGTTGCTTCGTTTAGCTTTTGTAGTTATCAAATCATCTGATCTAGTGAATGTATTTACAGTGGATAAAGCACATATTAGGGAAAAATTATTTAAAAAAATACTTTCAGTACATCTCTGCAATTCATGCACATTTCTTCATGTTTTATTTCTTTAAAGACCTTGCAAGTAAAGGAAAACACAGAAAAAAACAGTTAATCTGCCTGAAATGTACTTAGTTTCTATTTTGCCTTTGTGGAATGACACCACCCTTTTTTGGACTGAAACTGCAAGACTGTAGTCCACGATGGACCCTTTGTAAAAACACTGGACGTGTACACAGGACAGCTCTGAATTGCAGACACGATTATCATTTATTTATTTTTTTGCAATTATCAAACAGATACAACAAATTGCTTTTAATGGTATATTTTTAAAAAACAAACAAAAGGGAACAAATAAAGGCAGTAGATTGTTATACTTTAAGACTAGATTTACAACTGTGAGTGCACATTAGTAGCATGTGTTGTATGTGCATTTGGAGGAAGTCCTATTCATTTCTAATGTGCTCCCAACATATATCAAAGCATCTGATGCTTCAATGCACCTCAATATTTACATTTGCATGCATTGTGGTGCACTAGGTTGGCCAAAAATGGGTCAACCACGTTTTTTGGTGCATTGTACCTTGTTAAAGGGACACTAAACTCAGTAGTTAATTCTTAAAAATTCAAACATCCTAACTATTAACAAAAATGTATCTTATTTGTGTATCACTCAGTTGTAGATCCTGAAATCATCTCTGAATTCGGCGCTGTCCTTCCTTTTGGAGTGTGGCTACTTTTGTTTCCCCATGGTCATTGTGTGTTTTGTAAAGTAGCCACCGCTCCAAGCTTGTTCCCGTGATGGACTACAATCCATCCATCTATCTAAAATTGAGCTGCTGGGCTTAATAAGACACCAGTGTCTTGTATCTTTCTTGTCATCCAACAGAAAGATGTGTGGATTTTAATTTCCATTCTGTGTGTGGAGTGGGAAGGGGGGATCTCATCTCCACTAAAGAATGCTCACTTACATAATGTAGAAAATACTCAGCTAAGTGAGATTTCCTTGCTTGGCTTCATAATGGCTATGGCTGGGTGTTGATCTGGAGCTCCAGAATATTATCTCATATTGTTTTTTTTTCCAGTGCTCAGATCTGTATAACCATGGTAATTATACCTGAGTTATCCATGATGTCCTAACCTACTTATATTATGATTATAACCTCTTGTTGAATTAACAATAGACTCTTTGTTCCTAAAAGATCTCTTATCTGCTTCCCCAAACACTTTCCAGTTTTTATTAGATGAAAGTAGAAATAGATTGCATCACTGGAGGCAGGAGAAGAACACTAACATAAAGTATTGTAAAATGAAGTCATTTTTCAGTTGTAGTTTTCTTTGGAAAGATCTAATAAGAAGGCTAAAAGTGAAATGGCTGGCCATAGGCTGCCCATAGACAGGTGAAAGACTTTCCAACAATGGAGAAGTTAAATCAGGAGTTTAATATTCATTAGTATTGATAGTTGCTCCCCCCTGGAAAGTGTATTGTGTGCAACTGCAGAGCTGGTGTTTACTAGCTCATGCTACGCAGAATCACAGGGAGGGGGGCAGCTGTTTACAGCCTTCTTTACAATCTGACCCCGGTGTCATATTGAATTTCCTGTGGAGAAAATGTTGAATTTGTAAGATTCAGGTTTAATAATAAGTTCATAAAAAAGTGAAGAAAGCCTGCAATGTGAGTCATGAAAATGTGCACATATGTACAATTACTGCACCTTTACATTACCACAACAAATGCTAATCACTTACAAAGGTAAAAACAGACTTTAGGGTTTAATAAAGATTACAGAGCTGCAATAATTTGTGTATTTTATATCTGCATGGAGTTTAGCTTTAAGTAACGTAAAAAATAACAAAGTTATATTCACCCAAATCCTCTGAGTGGGCTTGCTCTTAGACCGGTCCCTTCTGCCTCGCTCCCCCTCCAGCGGTCTAAGGTCCCTGAGTCATCACGTTCTATACACAGTGTATAGGGCATAGGGGTGGTGAGGGACATACCATCCCCTGCAGTGGAGGAGAAGACAAGCAGGAGGGAGCGCTGTCACAGCCAGGTTCAGGTGAGTAAAACTTTGGGGTCTATTCACAAAGCTGCCGAAGGATCTGGCTGTAGCTTCGGCCGATCCTTCGGCTAGCTTCGGCACCAGATATTTACCTCCCTAGACCAGTTAACCCTTGCAGTATGGGGAAAGTCCTAATGCAAGGGTTAAGAAACATTTTGCCTGGAGCTCTCCTTTGAAATATTTACAAATACACATTTTAGGTCTCATGAATTACATAAAAGTATTACTATACATTGCTTTAAGTTGAATGATAACATGAGACTGTTATTTGTGCATATGTTCGTATAACTTCCAACAGAATGTAACATCTCATCAATTCTAACACAAAGCTAAAAACATTTCCTCTATCTATATAGATCATTCCTTTACATTCTGCGTATCCCAAACCCGCTGGTTTATAGCACAGACACAGCTTGAATTCAGAGTTATTTGTTCCATACAGCTATTTAGAATTGATATATATTTTTAATTCATAGTAATGATACTTTTCTACACCTCACCTGCTTCTGCAGGGCGTGTGGATGTACACATGAATAGTCTGTTATCGCCATTGGGAGGCATATACACTTCACATTGGATTTTAGTGAATCAATCGAAGGGCAGGTGTAGACGGCAGCTTGAGAGGCCATCTGAGCCCGGCCTGCATTGAGATGTGCCTTTGAGATGCTTTACACTGTGCTCAGCAAAATAGCCCAGCGCACATGCACACAGCGGGACTGCTGTTCATAGGGTTCAATGGATTTTGTAGGCAGAGGGTGGGGGAAATGCTGAGCGCCATCCAATGCTGGCAAAGACTCACACAGCCTCTTAAGCATCTGTCTGCACCTGCTGTAATGCATCCTTCCTGCATCTTCCGAGATGGAGGGCCTGAGAAGCAAGCTTATGACGTTACTAAATCAGACCCTGCTAGTCTCATCATGAAATTTCCCTTCAATATAACAGAAAATGTCTAGGGTAACTTTTTATTTTTTTAAATAATCATTGCCATTCAGTGTTTTTCTCTCCTTTTGTGCAATACAAAGTGAACACACAGGATAAAGTGATACGGGATGCAGGGTGGTAGATGATGCTTTTCAGAATATGACAACATTTCCTGTACACATGTGCCAAATCAGAACTGCTAAGAGATGTAAAATCTGATTACAGTGGACAGTCCATTGTACTGCTAACTATACAGCGTTCCAGTTGTTACCCTCACACACTGTTGTATATGGGAATGAGAATGTGAGCAGATGGTTTCATACTGAAGGATGTGTGCCCATACATCTGCTATGCATGTTTGTCATCCATTTGAACTGCTGAACCTCATCCAATTTTGCCACCTCTGACTTGACCAACGGAAAAACTTTGGCCCACAATGGTGGGATTTAAAGTTAGTCTCTGCCAAAGCATTTTTAACATAGTCCACTCCCCCTGGAAAAGCAAGGCACTTTTTTTTGGCAATTAGGGTGAGGGGTATCAATAATGACAATGCTGATAACCCTTCTCTGTGTATGTAGCCATGCTAAGGGTGACAACATTGCAGTGAACCCATTGCAGGCCCTGCAGTTCTGTCACCCTCCTGGAGCAAGACCCAAAGGATGGCAGCATGATTAGGTATTATCTAAGGAAGAAACAAGATTTGCTTTGAGTCATTTTGCACTATGTATTTTTATAAGGATACTTGAGAATTTGGTTTTTTTAAATGGTGTTTTTTTACATACATGGTGTATTTATCATATGATTTAATATTCACCTATGCTTTCTCTTTCAGGTGTCCTTACTCAAATGGTACAAGTCAATGATACAGTCTCCGGATTCATTGGCACAGATGTTGTCCTTCATTGCAGTTTCAACAATCTCCTGCCCTCTGTAAAGATCACACAGGTCACATGGCAGAAATCAACAAATGGCTCTAAGCAGAATGTGGCAATATATAATCCTTCAATGGGTGTATCAATCCTTTCTCCATACAAAGAACGGGTAGTCTTCCTGAGCCCCTCCACTCGTGACGGTACCATCCAAATCCGTCAGTTACAGCTAGGAGATGAGGGGGCATACATATGTGAATTTGCTACATTCCCTACTGGAAACCGGGAGAGTCAGCTGAACCTCACTGTGCTTGGTAAGTTAATTGTTATATTGTTGGAATGTGATTTGGTAAATTTAGTTAATTACGGTTACACATGTGATACATGACTATTCCACTGACCTCTGCCTAATAGCGCATTGTTTTTTTTAAATATAACTAGACCCTAAGATTCTTTATGATATGACATCAATTTCATTGGCTATACAGTTAAGAGGCTTTATAGCAGAATTGAATATGGAAACAAATGTATGGCAGTCTTAAAGCCCAAGTTCAGCCAAAATTTTTATTTTAGCTTTTGACAGACTTAAGTTAAGTCTGAGACCCATTTTGGGGAGATCTCACTTCACTTCCTATCACTGAACAAGAAATGAGGGGAGTGGTTGGGGCAGGAAGGCACAGACCATAATAATAAATAGAGATGAGCGAACCTCTGAAAAGTTTATTTTGTTGTGGTTTTGGCTGAACCTTTTAATACTTGCAAACCTCCAAAATTCAGAATTTCAAAACCTGAAGACCCATGGAAGTCAATAAGAAAATTATCCATGTTCCCAAAAAGTGTG
Organism: Nanorana parkeri; assembly: GCF_000935625.1. Lineage (NCBI taxonomy): Eukaryota > Metazoa > Chordata > Amphibia > Anura > Dicroglossidae > Nanorana > Nanorana parkeri. The sequence goes on from NW_017306663.1 coordinate 1,151,659, forward strand.
CTACAGAACAACAAATGATGCAAAATTGTGTGGAATGGTCTAGGAATTTTCTGGTAGCTCTGCCTGATGAGATGATGAGCCTGAGCCACTTCCTTTAAACATTCTACAAGGGATACTGTAGAAGGGTAATATCAGAAGCAGAAATAAGGCATAAAAAGTATTTAAAGCAGCCTTTGGTCACTGTTCCTGATGGGGAAAAAAAAAATCCCTTAAATGTTTTTCCACATATTAGTAGTCATGGACAGTGTTCTTCAGTTTAGCAACGATTTCTTTTTTCTTTTTTGCTGATTTTTTTAATTAAGTTTCAAACTGTTTCCCCCTAAATTGAACTGGTAAGGAGTCTTTTAATCCTCTTACCACTTTAGTATGACTCCCCTGTAGAAACGGAAGGTTTGTATTATTGAAATGTTAGCAATGTACATTTCAATTAGGAAATCAGCTGGGTTAGCACTGCCCTGCTCCAAGATGGCTGCAAGAGCTCACAGGAAATCCTGATTTCTCTTCACATATAACCACAATAGTGATAGGCACGTATTGGAGTCCTTCAAGGACGAAATATATCTTCATCTTGTCATTCCTGAGAAGATATCAGGCCATCTATTGCTGGCCGAATGATAAGATTTGCTATTTTATATTAATTTAAGGCCCAAGGGTTAAGGTTAGGTAAAGGTTATGGTTAGGAGATGGTTAAGTCTGGAAGATGTAAGTAAGAGAAGGTTAATGCTGAACCCCAGACAGATATACTTGAATGCAGCTCTGTATTCAATACATCATTAGGTGTATTTTTTTTAAAAGCAAGCAATGTACCTGAATTCCATCTGGTATCAGCCTCTTGCAGTCTCTATACAGCAGGGTTGGGGTGTGAGAGGAAGCAGCAGCACAACAAGCCAATCAGTTCATATGCCAAGACATCATTTTAGCAGGGGTTCCCTGAGACCTAAAAATTATTTTAGAAGACTGAAGTAGGGGATACTATCGTGTGTACTTTCCGAAATCTTTTGGTTGGGATGGGGAAGTGGACAGTATTTTTTCTATGGACAGTATTTTTGCAAGATAATATTTTACTGACACGTTTTGTTGCTGAGAAAATGTGACAAAACGCATTTCGCATTTCATTAATTTCTATGGGTCCTGTTCACACCTGAGCTTTTTGTTGCAGATACTTTTTTTGGTCCCAGAGACTTCAAAGGGAAACTTTTGCGCCCAAACGCGAAAAAACGCGTGCAACGTGCATTTCCAGGCATTTCCTATTAAATTCTATGGGAAAAAAAGTAACTCAGGTACTTTTTCCAGCAACAGGCATTTCCCTGCTTGTGAACGGGGGCCATAGAAATGGATTGGTTTCCTTGTCTTTAGCGTTTTGTCACACTTAGCTGTGAGCGACAAAACTCTTAGGCTAGGTTCACACCTAGGCAATTTTTATCGTGCAGATTTAGCCATGCGATATCGCACAAAACAGAGATTTACATTCAAATCTATGGAAGCCGTTAACACTTTTGCGATTTGCCGTGTGCAAGAGCTATTTTCGGGCGACAACCGCACAGTTTTCAAAGCAAAATTGCACAAACAAAAACGCACGACAGCCGCACAAAAACAGTTCACCAGCTCAATTGCCTAGGCGTGAACGTAGCCTTCAGGGCAACTTCACACCTATGCGATCTGTGACCGCGTGGCAATCATGCACAGTACCGCGCGGATTGCCGTGTAGTCACGCAGTCGCCCTCCACCGCCGATCACGCTGGCGGTGCCATTATTTTGTAATTGCACCCCACTCATGCAGGACGGATCGCACGATTCCACCTGTGCAATCGAACACGATCGCGGCTTAAACAGCCGCGCGTCGTATGTCGCAAAAAAAGGTACATGTGCCTTTTTTCTGCGTTTGCCACGCAAATGTAACCCCTTTGAAATCAATTGGGCCACACGGCAACCACACGATCACGAGCACATGATCGCCCAGGTCCACACCAGCCTTAAGTGTGAACGGGAGCTAGCTGTGTTCACAAATTTTACGTATGAACATCATCACAAAGCCGATTATCATTAGCAGTTTGCAGGCAGAAGTATTTGAAAAGAAAGTTATTCTTGCATTCTTCCTAAGAGTAATCTGTGATATGGCTTTCAAATGTTTGCATGTGTGATATTATTACAATGTAGTTCATATTCCAATTTGTGAATTTCCTCTCCAGCGGCTATCTGTAACTGGTCATAGATTGAACAATTTTCTGTCCTATCTGACAAAGATTTGACATACCCCTGCAATAATTGGTACAATTTTATGTACAGAAATGACCAGTCATTATTGGCAAACAGTGATGAACTGACAAAAATGATTCTTAGCAAATAGTAGTTAATGAGAGGTGTTGTGAACGATCACCCAGAATGGTGAACTAGATAATTGCTGTGACATCTGTGCAATATCTGCTACATCATATAGTGCACACAATTGGAATGACAAATTTCAAAGAAAATCGAGTCATATATTTGGTCAAATCTTAGTCCCACGAGACAAAAATATAATCTTGTCTATGGCACGCCTGTGTCAGACAGGTGCAATAACAATCGTCGCTGGACGGCTGTTCTCTAATAAAAAAATTGCCTGGTAGAAGTGTATTTTTTAATAGTTCTTAGCAGATTCACTATGGTGAATCTGCTACATGAGAGCATAGAGACTGTTCAGTTAGGAAAGACAGGCCTGGAGCAGCAGACAGAGGCGTCTGTGTAAGGACTGCATGACTTGGTTTGCAGAAGCAAAAGAGAGGGATACGAGGGTTAATTTGTTCATATAGTTAAGGGGAGGTTAAAAGTGGGAAAACTTACCTGATTGGTCAGGGAGATAAGAGGAGGAGTGATAGGTGGATCCTTGAGGAAAGAAAGTTCCAGATACAGACGTAGTCAGCAGCATGAAAGCAGCGTCCCTCTTGGCTGGAGGATGCGGGGGTCAGTTACTGTGAGTGCTGCGCTTCTTAGGGCTACACGTGCTAGGAGGGCCCACCCTCCTGAGCGCCTCAGCCCATATGCCACCCCATGGGTCCTGCGCCACTGTGGGAGCCCCATCAGGGACCCTTCGGCCACCTCAGCTGAGCGCCGCACTGCTGCGGCTGTTGGTGCTACTGGGAGGAATCCACGTCATCGACCGGATTCACAGGCGGGAGGCGATCATCTCCTTCCATCGTTCCCGAAGCCTGCGGCCTCCTCCCCTGGCAATGGTCCTGCCAGGGGGAGGGCCCATCGATGGAATAGCCCTGCTGCAGGTGGTAAGCGTTTACCACACTAAGTTTGATAAACATGGAGAAGCTTTGTTCAAAGTAAAAAAAAAAAAAGGATTTTTGATTGCCCATGATAAGCTTAGTGAATATTTACTTTGTAAAGGGAACATTTAACCCCTTGGACCTTCTCTGAGACCAAAAAATGCAAAAGCACCATTAGCTGTTAAAGAGTAACTGTGGCCAGGATTTGGATATTCAAATATACTTATTTTGAACCAGCGGTAAATGATCTCCATCACTAGCACTCTCAGAACTTGATACTTATAAAATCTCTAGAGCAATTCATTTTCAGTGTTCACAAGGGATGCTATGAAGTTGTTCAGGTTAGTTCTCTGCACTCTGCTCTCTCCCTCCTAGAGCTCCTGCTCTGTGTTTTTACTTTAAAGATTAGAAGGCTGACAGGCTGCCAAGTCAATGCAGGGTGAGGAAGCAGAATGAGTTGAGCTGCTGAAATGAAAGTGACATAATTGAGGATACATTTCATCATAATGCCTGCAGCTACAGAGGTCATTGAGGGTTTGTCTTAAATCTCATTTAATGCTTGTTGAAAACATATTTCAATGTCCATAGCCCACCACTCTACATGTACATATAACCTCAGGGGTGTGGAATTCCTATCGCCCGACGCAGGGCAGTCATCAGAAATTTTGGGGCCCCTTATATGGCTTTAGACCGGGCCCCCCCCCCTGCACCGTCGCCCCCCTTCCCCCGCACTGCCACCACACACAGCCAGTCACACTGTTATTATTCTACATTTATGTGGATAACCTCCTCATATATCACTTTCCCCTTCCGTTTAGATTGTAAGCCCTCACTGGCAGGGACCTCCTTACCATCTTGTCTTGAATTGTATTGTGATTGTAATGTCTTCCTTATATTGTAAAGCGCTGCACAAACTGTTGGCGCTATATACATCCTGTATAATAATAATACATTTATATAGCTCTGACATATTCCACAGTGCTGTACAGAGAACACTGAGCCATTTACACCAGTCTCTGTACAGAGGAGCTTACACTCTAATGCCCCCCCACAGTCACACACTATTATTATACATTGATATAGCTCTGGCATATAGCACAGTGCTGTACAGAGGACACTGAGCCAGTCACAACAGTCAAGCTTGGAGCGGTGAAAGTAAAAAAAAA
>NW_017306663.1:1157662-1158524 GCF_000935625.1 Nanorana parkeri
TAAAAAAAAAAAGTGTGGTGTGCAATAAAGTGAAATGGAAAGGGTAAAATTATACAGCAATCAATGCAGAATACCACCAACTATAGAGCACTACAAATCCCAGCAATAATACATTATACAGCACAATGCAGAATACCATCAGCTATAGAGGAATACAACGCATCCTAGCAATACATTATACATACAGTGTATAATGTATTGCCGGGATTTGTATTCCTCTATAGCTGATGGTACATTATACAGCGCAATATACCATTAGTGATGCTTACTCTCTATGGTGGGCTCTGCAGGGGTCTCAGGTGGGCTAGTCAGGGCTTCATCCCCCTCTCTCCCTCCCTCCCAGCTCCTCTTACCTGCTCCTGGTGCCTGTACACCTGTCCTCCTCTGCTGCCGGACTGGAAGTAATGTCACTTCCGTCCGGTCCCACATCAGACCAGCAGCGGTGCTGATGGGGCCCCAGCCTGTCTCAAAGCTGCTGGATCGCCAATGCTGGGGCCCTGCACTGTTTGAGCCAGGCCTCCACCGGCGCCTCCTCGCCTTTCACTGTCGGCCGATACTCATGTAAGGGTCCCGGGCGGGCCCCCCAGGCTGCCTGGGCCCCTTACATGAGTATCGGCCATACCCCCCTGATGGCAGCCCTGGCCCGACGACCGGGACATGCAGTTTCGGGCACCGGGCAAGTAGTTTTTATGTACATTTAGCCCGACTCCGGACAAGCAGAGCTGAATGTACATTGTGGAGCCGCCGCCACTCGTTTAGTACACGTGATCTGATCAGACCACTTGTATCAATTTGAGCAGCGGCGATCATTTCTGCCCGCACCCCTGCCGTAGTTTTTGGGGTCCCCCGCTCTCCTGGCTCA
>NW_017306663.1:1158554-1159438 GCF_000935625.1 Nanorana parkeri
AACGTCTGCTCTACGGGCTCTCTGTGTGTTCTCTGAGACCGTGGCGCTGTAATCACAGCGCCACCTGTCTCGGCTGGCAGGAACTACACAGAACAGCTGTTCTGTGTTGGAGGGCAGGTTCCATAAAGAGAATCTGTCACCTCCAAACTATCACATAAGGGATTTTAATCCCCTATGTGATAGGAAGAACATTAAGTGGAAAAAGTAAATCAATAAAAATGTAAAAAGTTTAAAAAATATATATATACAAAGATTTAAAAATGAAAAATAAAAATGAAACCCTGTTGCCCCCGCCATCTGCATGCAAATAAATGCAAGCGTAGGACATTCTGCATGTGCTTTGAGATTGCAGCCGCCATTCCATGGTGGTAGCTAGAATTCTCTTACACACACACAATGTGCATTAAAGGGTAAGTTCATTTTCCCAGGTAATATGGAAAAATTAAAATTACCTGATTAAATCTGGCCCCGTCTCTCCCAATCCGCCACCCCCCTGGCTATACTTGCCTTTCGGCGAACAATCCCTCCCCTCCGCCAGTATGGGTGTACTATCTTTGAATTTCGCTCGCAAATTGCAAGCACTCATTGGTCATCATGGTCAGATGACTGCGCTGACCAGTGAGAAGCGCTATTTAGCACAGTCAAATATGTTTTGATTAGGGGGGCACCGATACTAGTATCAGTGCCGATACCGAGTATTTGGGCAAGTACCCAAATGCTCCGATACCTTTCCCGATATTGGAACTTACGGCCAGATGAAAATTTCCTCTGACTGGCAGTGCCGTACGGGAACATGGAGCCAGCTTCCCGGTCAATCAGGAAGCCGTGCGGCAAGTAATGACACGCCTCCTGGTTTTCTGATTGGCCGGGAAGCCGGCTCCTTG
>NW_017306663.1:1159781-1166279 GCF_000935625.1 Nanorana parkeri
GGCAAGTAATGACACGCCTCCTGGTTTTCTGATTGGCCGGGAAGCCGGCTCCTTGCTGATTGGCTGGAAAGCCGGCTTCCTGGCCAATCAGCATCGAGCCAGTTTCCCAGTCAATCAGGTCATTACTCGCCGCCTGGCTTCCTGATTGACCGGGAAGCAGGTTTCCCGGCCAATCACAATCAATCACAATCAAGCAGGCCAAACAACATGGAGCCGGCTTCCGTGGCAATCAGGAGCATGGGCGGAATGTCATTACCCGCTGCCCGGCTTCCTGATTACCAGGGAAGCCTGCTCCATGCCAGCGGAAGCAATGGTATTAGTATTCAGTGTCGGCGAGATCCGAAAGCAAAAAAACGGTACTCGTACTCGATACCGAAAAACCGGTATTGGTGCATCCTTAGTTTTGATTAAAACAATTTTTTTGTATTGGCACAAGTAGATTGTCATGAAGGACAAGTAGATTTGGCCCCCGCTTTAGCCCTTGGACAAGTATTTTTTTTTTTAATTTCCACACCCCTGAACCTGTACATATAATGAGCAAGGATGGCTGCCCTTCTTGTGCATTTAGACTGTGCATGTCTAAATAAATGTTTAAAGGTTTCCAGATTATCTTTAAAGAGGTTAGAACATGTCTCTAATGTAAAGCATGCTATGCCAATACTGATAACAACTGCAAACCGTATTTTCTCCAAACATCTAATTTCTAGTCACCCATTTGATGTGTTGCTAGTGAGCGCTGCCAGCAGTGAAATTTGCTTCTATGTTTTACTGCAGTCAAGATTTATAGTAGTCGCACTAGCAGGATAGTCATTACAAAAATAATTGTGGATGATTTTGGAATACAGGGAGGAAAGCAGGCTTGGCCTCAGGAGCTTCCGTGGTGAAGCCATCTCTCCTGAGATACTTAATGATGGGTTACGGAGACAGTGACATACAGATTGTATGCCACTTTTGCGAGCAATTTTATGAGATTGTATTACTGTTTTAACTCACGCAGAATAATATGCATTTTATGAAAGAGACCCTGTTCCCACCCCATGCCTATTAAGATATACATTACAAAATTAAGTTTGGATTTGTATTTGTTTACAAATTGATTTGCATTTGCAGATGATCCATTTTCTGTCCCTGTGACACCCATACAAGAAATGGGGGGAGTGGAGTTCAGCGGCACAGGAAGGCCCATGCAATTTTGGCTGGTTCTTGGTTAACCAGGCGAAATTCGCACAGTGGGTGCTTCTCTTAGCACCCTTTTGGCTGGCATCCCTTGACCAGCTGAGCGAAGGAGCTGGTTTGAAAATCTTCAAACGAACAGAGTTGGCAGCTGCCGACTCTGTTCTAGTCTTCTGACAGTCGTCGTAGGCCGCTGTCAGAATAAAATAAAGACAGCGGGAGACATTTACTTATGTCCTCCTGTGACTCAAAACTCAGTAATTAGTAGGCTGTTACATGCTATATGTTGACGGAGAAGATCTGCGCTGCAGCTGGGAAAGATCACCACAATATTGATGGGATTCACCCCGCTACCTGATTGACAGCTGGCTCTTCCTCTCCAGAGATAGAGCCAGCTGTGCCTGCCCCCTCCCCTGTCTGTCCCTCCATTCGCATATCAGTGGAGAATGTAAGTAGCAATATAACTGTATTTTACGTATGGTATTTTTATATCTATGGGGTTTTTTTTATACCTCCTAAGGTATCCCTTAATTTACTTATCATATAGATTTTATCTAGTTAAAGTGAACTTGTGCGTTTTGCCCATTCGTAGAAAAGCAACAGGTTTTTTCTTATTCCAGCACAGTCTTAATGGAATGATGGGGGAGTAAAAGGAAGATAAATATAGACTGCAGGTGGGTCGCCATTAAAGGGAACATGTTTCTTTGCCCTGCACGGGTAAAGCACAGCATCATCCTAATTTGTTTAAACCTATCTATATGACTTCCCGATCAATAGAGCCAACCTGTGACAGCTTCAGTGTCATAGGTCGGCTTGAATTATGGGGATGAGTGTTTTTCACTCACCCCATAATGCTCCTTTAATGAATGTAAACTGAATATGTAAAAACAGCAGGTATACTGCTGCTTTAAATAAATAAATAAACAAAAAAACATTTGGCACACTTAGAAAGTGCAACTGTATGCTCTACAAATGTGTTTTCCGCTTTTTCTTCAGGACTCTAAAGCAAACAAAGCCCTATTCATATTAAGAATGGGGGAAATTGTCACAGGTCTCACCTCTTATCCAACATTTGAAAATTTATTTCTAAAAACATGGGAATGATGCAAACTCATTTCTTGGCAACCCAGGTCCATTTGAGGGGGTCATATACAGAATTTGTACATTTCTTCCGTATCATCTCAAGGGCAGTTAGTACAATGTAAACTGGTTGTGTTTGGTGGTTCATACCCTTCATTTTAAAGCCTAACTCCAGGCAAAACTTTTCTTTTGGATAATCTTGGGAAGAGTAAATATTTCTGGTAAAGTGTATCTAAAGCCAAAGTTTTTTTTAGTTTTGGGTAGAGTGGTGAAGGGTTAGAACCCCTGTCAGGTTATAATTGTCATAGTAGATGTACATATTAAAGTGCCACACCAATTAAATAGTCCAGATAAAACTTTATTCCTTTAGGATCGGGGGTTTAACAAGACACCACCTTGATCAGGGGTTAACAAGAGAAATCATGAATGTGGACTACAATCCATACAACTTGAAAGTTGTATTGAGTTGTGATGGGAATACTTCAGGCTTGTCAGCAGTTGGTTTTAATTGTGGTCTGTTGCACTGCTAGGTAGATTCATCCTCACTACTTGTTTTGGTGACCATTGAAAGTAATGAGAAATACAACATTTGAAGTTGTCACCCAAACAGGGATAGCGGGGAAATCTTCAAATAGGGACTCTTATTCCAGTGACAACTATGTAAGAGCAGATTTGTAGCACTTTGGAGGGATTTCCTCTAACTTATGTTGTGTAAGGGACAGGAAGTGAAGGGAACAACTTCACAAAGTTTTTAACCCTTGCCTATTCAGTTTAAAACTGGAAAAAACGTTTTCTTTCGTTCATTGATGGATACAGCATAGATCTTGAATCAGTGACCATTAGGTGTCGCTATAACCCAGCAGTTGCAGATTCAAGATCTCTTCTGTACCCTTCAATGAATGCAGAGAAAGGGATTTTACAGTGAGTACAAAAACCCTATTTTGTCTGCGTTCATCGAAGGACACAGCGTACATCTTGAATCTGTAACCCTGTAACCATTGGGTTATAACGCCACCTAATGCTTACAGATTCAAGATATATATTGTGCTTCACTGAAACAAAGGATTTTATGATGAATACAAAATCCTATATTTATCTAGAGGTAAGCTTTACATTATAATGTTGATTCTTAGATTATTTTACATGTGATTTAAAGGGTAATCTGTCTGTGTAACATCAGAGCCGTATAATGAAAGAGTGTGCAGTGCAATAATAATGTATAATAAGTTGTCTTATCTTTTGTTTTACAGCCAGACCAGTCAATCTAATGGACGTGGCATCTACACAATTGGTAGCAAATCCATTGAAAAACAATAAGATAGTTGTTGCAACCTGTATCTCAGGTAATGGGAAGCCACCAAGCACAATCACATGGGAAACCAAGCTAAAAGGGGAGGCACAATATCAGGAAAGTAAGAATGAAAATGGAACTGTGACCGTGATCAGTCGATACAAACTTGTGCCCACCCGGGAGGCCCATGGACAGCCACTGACTTGTGTCATCAACTACCAGACAGAAAGAGATACAAAGAATACCACCATCAGTGTACAATGTAAGTTCTTTCCAGAGCAGTGCACCATTTTTGGGGATTGTTTCTGGTCACTAGAAATTCTGTCATCATTCTTCTCTCTCCAGTAGTCACTCTCCGAGACTGTCCATTGTAACTATGTGGAAAGTCATAACGTAAGGGGTATGAGCTGTGTGACATGTGTCCACAACCAAGAGCATATAGGCTACTCTGCAGTCATCAGGATTTACAAGATTTGTTTAGTTTTTGCTAAAAAATTAATTAAGGAAAGATGATGGTTCAGTTTTATACAAAGTTTTTATCTCATATTTTTTTTAAATACGTGAACCATTAAAATTGGCCTTTGGGCTAATCTTCACCTGATTTTTCTTTAACTGATCACTCACATAAGCTGTCAGTCAATTCTGATACCACTCTGACTCTTCAATCACGGCAAATATGCATCATAATGTGCACCATATCACACACAAGAAATCATCGTATTGCTAGCAGAGCAGTATTTCCTGGCAGCATGCCTTTTAGCCTAGTATATAAGGCCACTGAATATACAGTGTTTAGAGGTTGTTTTTTTGGGTGGTGGGGGATGCAAATAATAAATATGAACCATATGTTTTCATTAGATTTATTGCTCCCTGTGTTTCACTTTATAATTTATCTTTCTGTCCTTGTCACATGGTGCTTTCCTTTGCTGACCTTCCTCTAGATGCGCCTGAAGTCTCAATTGAAGGATTCGATGGGAACTGGTATGTGAAGCGTGCTGATGTGAAGCTGACATGCAAAGCAGACTCTAATCCCCCTCCATTCGCATATCAGTGGAGAATGTAAGTAGCAATATAACTGTATTTTACGTATGGTATTTTTATATCTATGGGTTTTTTTTATACCTCCTAAGGTATCCCTTAATTTACTTATCATATAGATTTTATCTAGTTAAAGTGAACTTGTGCTTTTTGCCCATTCATACAAAAGCAACAGGTTCTTTCTTATTGCAGCCCAGTCTAAATGGAATGATGGGGGAGTAAAAGGAAGATAAATATAGACTGCAGGTGGGTCGCCATTAAAGGGAACATGTTTCTTTGCCCTGCACGGGTAAAGCACAGCATCATCCTAATTTGTTTAAACCTATCTATAAGAAAAATACTTCCTTTGCATAGGGTCTGCCTTTGCACTGCAAGGGTTAAATGTTTGTTTTATGTCTAGGGTACCTGGGTAAAGAACTTTTACTTGCCTGATCCCCATTCCCGCAGTCTACAAAACCGGTACCTGCTGCCTCTTTCCTCCTATGGTTGGTGGTGTCATCACATAAAATGTAAGGTCCATAAAATACAAGGGACAAGGTGAACGCCAACTGCTGGGGGAGCTGGGATCAGTTAAGTAAGGGTCCTTTACACAGCTTCTCTAAGCTAGCAATTAACCCTTGGAGTGCGGGGGAAGCCCCCCCTGAAGGGGAAGTTCTTCACACAGATGGACTTTATTACTAGTGGCGCTAGTACGATATATAATAGAATATTAAAGGAGAACTATTGGGTCAGGGCTTTTCCCCATAGTTCTCCTTAGGGTAACAGGAGGACACAAACTAGCATCCTCCCGTCACCCTAGTCTCAGTATAACGCGAGCTACAGCCGGATCGATGTCGAGATCCGCCCAGCTGCGTGAGTGACAGCTGGCTCTGCCTATCTAGAGGCAGAGACAGCTGTACCCGCCCCCGCCCCCTCCCCCGTCCGTTCCGCCAGTCAACGCTGGCGGATCGGAGCAGGGAGAGGGGAATCCAGCCCCTCCCATGTCACAAGAGAGAGCCGTGACAGGATCGAGAAGTGAGCGAACCCGGTATGTGTTCGCTCACCTCCCGATCTACTGAGCCGACCTGTGACAGTCTCATTGTCACAGGTCGGCTAGAACTATGAGGTGAGTGAAAAGCACTCACCTCATAGTTCTCCTTTAAAGCAACTTTGTAGCTACAAGTAGAACCTACAGGTAGACTAGCTGCTATGCTTTGGGGCATTATTTGACAACAAAAAATACAAAAAAATGTGCAGTAGAATATTAATCTAAAGAATTTAGACCACAGACCGTGAAGAATGCCCCTTAGGCTACCACTCTTCGCAGTAATGATATGAACGGTATTCAATTGCAGCTGTATTTGTATACAGCGGGCTTGAAAATGAGAGTGAATATTTGAAATACTATATAAATGATGGTTTAGAGTATCTATGGGAACACTAAAACTCAAAACAATAAACCAGTTTTTAACTAATAGTTGAAATATCTTTCTGTACACGTAAACCGTCATCGAACAGTTATTAGAGTAACGCTAGCTTTTTCCTGCATGTTAGTTGTTTTCAGCCAGTGTCAAAGTGCAAACATTAGCTGTAAGATCACTTATTAGATAGCATTGATTAAAAATGATCTTAATATAGACGCCCAGAGGAAATCCAGTAGCCAACAGTATGTTGATAATTGAGGTTCCATGAGAAAAAAAGTATTGCATAGTAGACAGTTATATAGGTAAGATAACAATTGATTTGGAATGAAGAACAAGTTTTCATTTTTCAAATATTGGTAATCAATGGATTGAAATGAAAATGACTTGACAATGTCTTTTAACATTTGATTATTATTAAAAGTCAAATCTTACAAGCACTGTGGATAACTTTAATATTAGGAATAATAACTGCAAATAGACTTGGCTCCTTTACTAATTGGATTTCCACTACAC
>NW_017306663.1:1166394-1198209 GCF_000935625.1 Nanorana parkeri
GTTTTTTTTTGTTATGCTTATATTATAGGTTAAGGGTTAAGTGTTAGAGCACCATTCACATCTTTGCATTGGAGTAATTTGTGGTAAACTATGTGTCTTTCCACACATTACTTCAATGCATAAACCAAGGTGAGTTAGGGCTTGTTCACACCGAAAGCGTGTGCGTTCCAGAGCGGCAGCTGCTGGAACGCATCGCGATCGCTAAGAAACCCCCCCCCCCCCCCCCCCCCCCCCCCCCCCCGCCGCGGGGGGGGGGAGGTGTATTGAAATCAATGGCACCGCTTCCACATCCACCCCCCGCCCGCAGTGCGATCGGGCGCGTGGCAAAACTTTGCCAGCATTCCGTTCCACTGCTAACGCAAAAAATAGGGCACCGCCACGCCCCATCCCGCCCCAGAATGTGGGGGGAAGTTTCTTAGCGATCACGGTGCGTTCCAGAAGCTACCACTCTGGAACCACACGCTTTTGGTGTGAACAAGCCCTTACAGTATCATTATTTTGAAAAGCACTACAACAAGCTATTATAATAGTGGGCACTTGCACTGCAGCACACCACAATGCATTGTGATGATGTCCATTTGATGATGCATGGACATCATCACACTGCATATTGTCAATGGGCCCTAAATGTTAAAGAATACGAATATTTCTATATAATTTGTTGGCAACTGCCCCCTTTACCTCCCAATGCTATTCATAGCCACTTTAATGCTTCTCTCTATTGGTGGGACACAAGAAAATGCATATATGCTGCCATTTTCCATAGGTTCTAATGAATGATCCGTCTACTTGCGGGTTTGTATAGAGATCGATTTTCTTTAAGAGCCTATGGAGAAAAGACCATGTATGTGCACACCTTGTCCGCTAGTATGGTGGAGGATAGGAGCACCACTTGACCTGGTCTAGGCCACAGCCATTAGAAAAAATGGCTCACTAATGTGTGGTTTGCAGTGAGGTCTGCAATAGTATGTAGGGAGGGGGGACTGGGGCAGGTGGTCACACATTATATGTACATTTTGATATATGCTTAAGGGAGAAAGGATAAGTATAGAATTCAGGTAAAGGGGTTTAGAATATGGGTATGCTATGGTAAGGTTAATGTTAAGGAACTACAGGTTTGCCGGGTGACTGTGTTTTTACACTCTGGTGCCAAACCCCTGCCCAGGCCCCCCCAAAAAAATCACCTATCGCTAGGTTTACTTTTTATGCAGGCCATTAGGATAGTATCACATTAACTGATTATCCATTTATTTTCACATAAATCAAGTATATCAGTAGAGCGTGACCTCTTTGCTTAGATTCACAGATACTATGGTGAGTGTCAGAGTTGTGAATGCTATTTGGGAGATTTTTCTTCTCCTTTATGTGTCAACATGTTCTTTCTAAAAACTGAAGTTACTTCCTCTCCACTGCCAATGTGCATTAGACCTGTCCTGAAAATCTGAATTTGATTGGTGACTGAACAAGTGTAGATCTAAGTAAAAACATGTTGGTATATAAAGCCCCATAATGTAAGAACATGGTGGATGATTTATCTCACTGGTGGTAGGGAAAAGCTGAATGGACATTTTTGGCTTGACTTGGCATAGGTTTTGGTGTGGCATAATATATACAAACAAACCATTCAAAAATGAACAATAACCTAATTGATTAAACTATACACCCATTATTTAAAATAATGGTAATTTTCTAGCACTGTATACAAGATCTTGCAGTATATTTAGAAGTCAAAATGCTAAATTGCCTGATGTATCAAACCTAATACAGGGCTAATGGGTCGCTTCCAGAAAGTGCAGAGGTGAACAATAACACTCTATTTTTCCGTGGATCGGTTACCAAAGACATCTCTGGAACATACATCTGTGAGGCAAGAAATGCTATTGGAAGCCAGACTGGACAAGTAGATGTTAATGTTACAGGTAAGAGAAAGATAAGAGGGATCTTCTCATTGAAAACATTGGATTATGCATGTTTTATGTTATTGGTCATAAGCAACGATTTCGTAATGTTATTTATTTTGGGCTTTGTTGCCAATGTTACAGGTATAATTAAACTGGATTTCATAGACGGCATTGTGTTCGATAGTTTAGTATAGCTTTTGGTCTAAAGGATGTCACAGAGCAAGTTACTTTATAGGATTAGTCCACTCAAAACTGTTATCTTTGTTTTGGTGGATGCTGACAGATTAAAATACCTGCTGGATCCTTATATCTGAAAGGGATTCAAATGCTGAGTTTTCTTTGTCTAAGTTCCAAGTTCTGCCTCTCCCTTTCTGTTATGCCTATTACAAAGTCAAATTAAGAAACCGGCTGTATTCCTTGTAATGAAAAATATAGAGAATTTACTGAGACACCTTTGATTGTCTGCAGTTGGTAGGTGCTGCAAAGATTTGCAGAGAAGGTACCAGAAGTTAAAAGATGGGAGTACTTGAATTGAAATAGTAATTTAGGCCCATCTCTCTAGAGAAAACCACGTTTTATTCTTATACTTACCTTGTCAAGTCTGAATGGCAATTACCCCTGTGCTTCTCCTGGCTCAAAGACCTTCCTGCTCCAGTGGTGCTGAGGGATGTTTAACTAACAGGTGGAATGTTGAGGAAACAAGTTAGCTAGCCATCTGGGGTCAGCAGTCTCCTCAACAAGAAACTCTACCACTACAACACAGTAGGTAGCATTGTATAATGAATTAATGGTGGGAGGAGTCAGGGAAAAACTGAAGAAGTTCACCAACAGTTAATCAGGGGCATGTGTTTCAATTAAAAAAAGACAAATCCTTGGGCACACGCTTTAAGTATACTTGCATTCAATTAGTACTGGGAAATCATTTTTGCATTCATTCACTTTTTTAAATACTGGAATGTTGAGGAAACAAGTTAGCTAGCCATCTGGGGTCAGCAGTCTCCTCAACAAGAAACTCTACCACTACAACACAGTAGGTAGCATTGTATAATGAATTAATGGTGGGAGGAGTCAGGGAAAAACTGAAGAAGTTCACCAACAGTTAATCAGGGGCATGTGTTTCAATTAAAAAAAGACAAATCCTTGGGCACACGCTTTAAGTATACTTGCATTCAATTAGTACTGGGAAATCATTTTTGCATTCATTCACTTTTTTAAATACTGTCTTCTAAAATGCTTCCTTTCTTCTGAGTTATCATGATTGTACATTATATAAGCCTACATGTCACTCATGCCACTGCTTTTGCAGTGCAACACTAGTTACATTATTCTTTTGAATTAAGGAGATTCTCAGGTAAGTGTTTTTCTGGCATTGATTTGTTTTCTTAATGTTTTATGGATGGGGCAGTATTTTATAATAGAATTGTTTCCTGCCAAACTAATTGTACATAATTTCACCGGTGTATACCTATCAAGGAGTACTTGGATTTAGAGTCAATTAAAAACTGTCCATTGCTAGCTTTTTCAGATGATTACCAAAGTCATTAAAGTAATTAAGCTAGCATAATGTCTTGGGTGCATCTGCATGTTAAATGTTTATAAAAGGCATTTTAAAATGTTTTCACTAACATGTAATATGCATAAAGTTATGAGAAGTCCCTATTATGAAGATCAAATATTGGAATGTTACTGGCTCAAAATGACATGGATTGCTTCGGAAAAAATGTTTGTAAATCATCTGTCATGCTAATGATGATGGAAAGTGATGTATGGGGAATGGCAAAGTTATTTCCTTTTAGATTTGTGAAGAAACTATGGGTATTAATATCCAGCAAGAAAATTAAAACAGAGCAAAGATACATGCTCTATGAAATGCCCATTGTCCCCAGCTGTGCATATATACCTTTCTTCTCTCCTTCACTACCCTGCTGTTCTATTTAGCCACAAGGCACCAAGAAAGACAGCCTGTGTGTAAGCTCATTTTAGTTGGAACTTACACAAGGTTGAGGTCTCTGCATGGCCAATAACTAACCACTACTGATGTCACATGGAGTTGCATGTGTGTTAAAAGTTACATGTTTCTCCATAACTGGAAGTATTGGGTATTTTATTTGCTCCCAGCAACTCAACAGAGCATTGGGGGTACAAAGGAAAGGCTAGTGTATTTTGCTCTGGGACCAGGCATTAATGCAAGCCTGTTGCTTTGTCCGGCATTGGCAAAGAACAGGATTGCTTTAATACTGCAAATCATAAGGATGTACTTCTCCCTGGGCATACCCTTGAAAACATGTACTGATCATGTAAATAGGAGTGAGCAGCATGTGCATGTGCCCAAGCACAAATAATACAGGGGGTGCAATATAATTGTGGGGAAAAAAATGTTTATGGCTAACAAGCCTCTTAGAGCCCTTTCACACAGGCATTCCAATCAGGTCCGCCTGTCAGTTTTTCAGGCAGACCTGATTGGAAGCCCAATGTTAGTCTATGGGCAGCCGATCTAAACGGTAATGCCTCCATTTACATCCAATTGCCCAGGTCCAGAAAACCAAACAGAACAGAGTTCCGTTTTGGCAGACCTGATCATGGCGTAAAATTGTATGGACATGGATGTCACAACGATGCATGTATGTCTGTGAAGGTTCTTATTCATCCAGGCCATGGTATATCCTTAAAAAATAAGTGAAGGCAACTGGACTTGCTGTATTTTTCTTAAAGACGTTTCACTGGTCATCCAACCAGCTTTCTCAATTCAGAATGACTTGTACAAAAAATTACCTTGGAATTAATATGGTGAATGTCGCTCCAATCCACATAATCTAAGAGGTGGGGGGTGAGACATGAATAGAGGTGTGGGGGGGTTTGAGACATCTATTGTCTGCCACATACAATGCTGGTTTAACACCTCTCAGGTTAATAACACCTCCTAGACTCCAATTATGCAAATGCAATAAACACCTGGTTGTGACTAACAGATTGTGTGGATTGGAGCAACATTCACCATATTTATTCCCAGAGAATGTTTTGTACAAGTCATTCTGAATTGAGAAAGCTGGTTGGATGACCAGTGAAACATCTTCAAGAAAAATACAGCAAGTCCAGTTGCCTTCACTTATTTTTTACAGATGCACCAATGCATGAATCCCCTTTGATCATAACTGAAGACGCAGAGGTCAGCGGTGTAATGCAGAAAAAAAGAGGGACTTACAGTGCACAGCTGATCTGATTCAGGTGCGCTCTTACTCTCCTGGTGGTGGTGGTGGTGGTGGGGGGGGGTGCAGCGATGTTACCTCCATGTACCAAGGTGAAGCCTCCAGCAGCCTCGTTGAGCCTCCCGCCCCGCGCTGCAGAAATGTACAGAGGTCAGTGGTTTGATGGAGAGTACAGATGCCAACGGTATGGCGAACAGTACAGAGATCAGGTGTATGGCACAGTACAGAGGTCAGCAGTATGGCGCACTGTACAGAGGTCAGCAGTATGATGCACAGTACAGAGGTCAGCAGTATGACGCACAGTACAGAGGTCAGCAGTATGATGCACAGTACAGAGGTCAGTAATGTAACGCACAGTACAGAGGTCAGTAATGAAACCCACAGTGCATAGGTCAGTAATGAAATGCACAGTACAAAGGTCAGTAATGAAATGCACAGTACAGAGGTCAGTAATGAAACGCACAGCACAGAAGTCAGTAATGAAACGCACAGTGCAGAGGTCAGTAATGAAACGCACAGTACAAAGGTCATTAATGATACGCACAGTGCAGAGCTCAGCAGTGTAAGGCAGAAAGAATAGGGACTTACAGTGCACTCAAGTGCCCTCTTCCTCTCGTGGTGGTGGTGGTTATGGGGGGGGGGTTGGGTATAGCAATGCATCCTCCATGCCTGAAGTGAAGCCTCCCCCCTGTCCTGCCTCTCCCTCGCTGTCCTGCTAGTAGTATGTTTGCAGTCTTCCTCCCAGCCTATAGCAGCTGAAGGCGGAGGAAGCTGCATGTGGCCGGAGGAGCCGGTAAAGTACACACCCGAAATGATTCTTCTCGGCCGCTCTGTAGCGGCATCGGCCAAGGAGAAGAAAGAACTGACGCTGCTGAACTAGCGATCGCCGCTGTAGAAGCAGCGGAAGTTTCCCCCCTGAATTTCCACTCGCCTCCACGTAATTTTCACTGGCCAATTGCAAGGGGGCGAGTGGAAATGTTGAGCACTGCATTAGATTTTTAAAGCTGCTTTTGGTTAACTGTGTTGGTCAAGGTACGTGACTTCTACCTAGATTCTGTCCCATATTTATATGTGTGTGCACAGTAGCAGCTAATCTGTTGCTTACATGTTATAGCTACACCCCACCCCACCAGCTGCACATGACAAATGAATAGGTTCCCTTCATTCTTCAAGGGTGAGAATAGAAGTCTTTGCAAGGAAATGAAAAGATTGCAGGTAGAATTAAATTGTTCCCAACCCTTCTAGGAGTGAGGAAACCAGCTCAAGTCTGCACTTGTCATACATAAAAGCTCTTGTTATAGGAATTGCAGAGTGAAGCATCCTGTTTTTAGCTGAACGGCCCTTGTAAGGAAAGTACGAGCCTGTCTAGCTCTACTTCATTCCCCTGCAAGCATTTTTGTCTGCTTAGAGATCTACCAAAGAACTGTTGGAAATTTGTTACATTTCATACATTAAATCACATTGCTGGATAGAGATTACTTAAAAAAGGTAACTTTCCACAATGTGTAATTGAAATGTCTTTAGCAAGTGAAGCCCCTCTTAAAAGAAATGTGTAGTTTAGGAAATAGCCCTGTTTGAGGTACTTTTTTTCTGGATACTTTTATCCAGAAACAATTGTCTAAGTAGTATTTGCATCTAATCTGAGCAAAAGACAAGCTTAGCACATCTTCATAATAACAAGATCTTTTTTTGGAAGAGCACTTACAGTTCACAAGGGTTTTTATACTTTAGCCCACCTGTAACTTTG
The DNA here is from genome assembly GCF_000935625.1 of Nanorana parkeri. Lineage (NCBI taxonomy): Eukaryota > Metazoa > Chordata > Amphibia > Anura > Dicroglossidae > Nanorana > Nanorana parkeri. Next base: position 1,173,249 of record NW_017306663.1, read on the forward strand.
GTTTCACAACAGATATTCCCATTTTCAATTCACTTTTGCGCTCTGTTCACTGAGCTGGGCATTCTCATAGAGTACATCTTAGAGTTTCAGGCGATGTGTACAGTATTTAGAAGCAACATGTGTGGTTCTTAATCATACATTTTCCAGTCCCAATCAATCGTTAGCCACGGTGATCATAGGAAAATATTGCTATTGTAGCAGATATGCCCTTTTGCTTGCAGAGCTCTACCTGCCCCGCATTATATGTGAAAACTATTCCTTATTAGTCAGAGTCTCTAGTTTAGAAAATGTCACTTCCAACAACTGAAAATGCCGATAAGCCTATGTCCTTACTTTCACAGGTCATGTGACAGGCTTCTGCTAATTGTGAGTGTGAACACACAACGCACACCTCAGGCTCCAGACTACATTCTGCTTTATATAGATTACCGGTAAACACAAATTGCAGCCATAGGGTGGTCTAAATAGACTGTGCAGTTCAGATGAGCTTTTTATGTATGCAATATACTGTAATTGGATCCTGCTATAGAAATTGGTATTTTTATGTGAAGCTAATCTGCTGTATTTTTACCCACTGCTATATTTTTGTTTCTTTAGTGATATCTTTTACCTTTTTATCTTTCATGACCTTATAGCAATTGTAAATACCACATGCCCATTTTTCTGCTGGTTCAAGGATATTTTTCCTTGTATTTTTTTATGGGGGGCTATGTCAATAGATTGTAGACAAACCTTCCATCCCTGATGGGTTGCAGCATGGTGGAAAGGTTTGTACGTGTGGCTTGTGCCACCTTTTAACCACCAATCACTGTTATTTTGTATATTCAAATGCATATAGTCCTATCCACTTCATTCCCACATGTTTCCTTTAACCTAATTTTTCCTTATTTTTCCCTTTCCCCATTTCTCCACCCAAGCAGGGACGCATTCATCAAAATTTGCAAAACTTTTTTAGAAAATAGTTGGGTCATTATTGAAGGGAAACAGATTTTTATTAAGAATATTTAAAATAAGGAATGGAGGAGTTTGGCAGATCTTTAAAAAAATGTGAATTGCTGAAATATAATTTATGAGCCAGATTGTTAAAACTAGCTTAATGAAGCTATACGCATCAAACTAATGCCAATTCTTTATGCTCTAGGCTAGGATACCAAATTTTCACAAGGACCACTTTAAGTGCACTGGATTTTTATTTATAAATACAAAATTGCACAATGTTAAACTTCCTGCATACACATTATTTTTTAGAAAATCAGGAAGTTTAACATTGTGCGATTTTTATTTATCAATAAGAATCCAGTGCACTGTTTATGATTCTTGCATGACAAATGCAAAACAGTTACCGAAAAAAAAGGGAAAAAATGCTTACCTTACACCCAACCTAGGCAATCAGCCTTCTCGTGGGATCCTGTAAAAGCTGAGGAAAGCTGCAGTGCACGGGAGTGCATTCTCACGAGATTTGAGATCCGAAGCTTTCCCATGATCCCATGGAAAGACTTATTGACATCACCCTCGCTGGGGGATGTACTGGAAGATAGGGGGTAAGGTGAGTATTTTTTTTTACTCAATATTTAAATCTTGTTTAGGTTTATTTCAGAGCGTAGGGGATAGGAAATAAGCGGACTTTAAATTTCGATGCAAGGTCCGCTTTAAATGTTTTATCCTCTTTTAGGTATGGCTTAACATTTACATTCAGGGGTGGGGTTAAGAAATAATTGGAACATACATTTTCATGTAAGGTCCATTTTAAATAACCGCATAATTGCAGCTTTTGGGCAAATTTGATGAATTTGGGCAAATTTGATGAATTTGGGCAAATTTGGCCAAACACTGAGTTGTAAAATATATATATATATCACATATATATATTGGTAGTAGTATATTTTACTTGTCTTTTTCCACTACTAATATTAATATACATTGAATCACTATGCTCTAAGAGAATTGTTCAGATTTGTCTGCTGCTGAGGCACAATAGGCTCAATTCACAAAGTTAACACACCAAAAAAGTGGTTGTTATTTTCAGTTAAGCCTTATGAGATTTGAACATGACTAAAAAAAACAAAGGGGTCTATTCACGAAGCAGCCGAAGGATCTAGCCGTAGCATTTGGACGGCAACAGAAAACTATTGGGCGGAGCTAGCTGTTATTGCTAGCTTCGCACAATAGTTTTCTATTTATTTTCTTGGACTTTTTAACCCCTTCATGACTGAGGCCCTTTTTTCCATTTTTGCACCCATGTTATATTCCACATTTTAGGCCTGAAAATGACGTAAAACCCCCCAACATTATATATTTTCTGAATGCCAAGACCCTATAGAATAAAATGGTGGTAGTTGAAAATTTTTATGTTGCGCAATATTAGCGCAACTCCTTATTAAACCCCAAAATTTAGTGACAAATTTAATTAAATGCCCCAAAACACAACAAATTACCCATTTTTTTAATGAAATATAAAAGATGAGGTTACAACGAGTAAAACGATACCCAACATGCCCAGTTTACAGATTGCGTGCGACCGTGAAACGGCGAAAAACTGCAGTACCCCAAAAAGTCAATAAAAGACACTTTAAAAGCCCCCACAGGTCATCAATTTAGAGATACCCCAAAATACTGGCCCTAGAATTATTGCTCTCACTCCGGCGTGCGCGGCGATACCCAACATGTGTAGCGCGTTCGTCGTTTTCATGCGTAGGCGCACCCGACGCGTGTTTACGTGGCGACGCGCGTGCTCGCGGGGGCGGGGTACTTTTAAAATTTTTTTTTTTTATATTATTAGATTTCTTTTATTTCATTTTAATTTTAAAAACTGTTTTTTTTTTTTTTTTTACTTTACTTTGACTGCTATCACATGGGGGGGCTTGCAAGCCCCCCCATGTAATAGCAGATGGTGGTGACAGGTCCTCTTTAAGGTGATGCTGGGGGTCCAAAAGACCCTCAGTGTCACCTTTACACTGGAAATAAGCTATTGAAGTGCAGATCGCACTTCAATAGCTTATAGCTGGGCTGCAGGAGCCCAGAACTGACAGCCCAGGGACCGGAAGTGATGCAATCTGCATCGCTCCCGGTCCCATAGAACGGGGAGGGGATCGATGAACGGAAGTTCGTCGACCTCCTCCCCAGCTCCCCGCGGACACAAAGATCGCCGGTCCCGGGCCCGTAGGAGGGGCAACGGAGCCCGGGAAGCACGGCGGGGGTGTCCGGCGGGGGGGGGGGGCCCCTTCTTCGGGACGCAGAAGCGATCTGGCGACAGGTAAGTCGCCAGGATCGCTTCTGTTGTAAAGCCGACAGTCGGCTCTACAAGTTTAAACAGAGTCCCGGCGGCAAAAGTCGCCGGGAGTCTGTTTAAACAGCCCCGATGCTGGCGACGTACACTATATGTCGTCAGTCACGAAGGGGTTAAACTATTTTTCTGTTCTGCTCGGTCCCTCCGAGGGACCGAGCAGAACAGCCGAGCCGAATGCCGCTGAGCGGCATTCGGCTATTCACTCACGGCTGTTCGGCATCTATAAGAATAGACCGAACAGCAGCGAGTAGCCTGCCGGAGGTTCGGCTTAGCCGATCCAGGTGTTGGATCAGCTGAGTCAAACTCCTCCTGCATTTCGGGTCGGCCAAACATGCTCAGCATGTTCGGCCGACCCGAAGCCACCCGATGTAGGGCTGATTTCAGCCGTTATACGGCTGAAATCAGCCGTACCAGCCTGAAGTGAATAACCGAACAGCGGTCGGCTCACTTAACTTCAGGTCGGTCTTTCACTCGGCTGCCTACGGCAGCTTAGTGAATAGACCCCAAATTCTTACTCTTGTGTTAAAAATTTGTGAATAAAGCCTAATGTCTGCTCCAGTCTACAGTAAGATCCACTAAGGGGCAGGAAAGTAGAGCCATTTCCACTGGGCAAAATGGTTACAAGAAAACCTTGTAGAGACCTAAGGGAACAAGAAGAACAATGACACAAATTGTAAATTCCTTGACCTTGCCGAGCCTTAGGCTGCCGGATTTGTCTAAACTACACAGAAATTTGTAGTTAGGTTTTCAAGCCTGGTTTAAACCAAATGTTTATTTTCCTTTTGGATTGAGCTCGGATGGGTCAAAACCTCTGTCGGGTATTTATACCTGTCATTGCCCCAGTGTGTGATATGGACAGGAAGTGAGGAAAAATATCCCGAACTGGGTAATAGACAGACCTAAAAACAAAAATGTTACCTCTTCCCCAAAACTAAAAAATGTTTTTTGGCTGGAGTCAGGCATTAACTTGTATGTCATAATATTTAGCACTTTTGTATAACCAACATCAGTTAATAATAGGTATCATCCAATGCTCTAACCCATAAATTCCGTCTCTGCTTAAGGGTATTTCCATACAGCCAAAACCTGATATTTTCCCTTTCCTTGTCTTTTCCTACCCAGAGTTCCCTTTCACCCCGACTCCTACAGACCAAACGGACCGGAGAGAATCCTCCATGTTCCCAGCAGCAATCATTGGAGGGGCAGTGGGTGGAGCAGTGCTAGTGCTAGCTGTTTCTGTCATCTTGTTTGTGGTGCTTCGAAGGAGACATCACACCTTTAAAGGAGACTACAACACTAAGAAACACATCTATGGAAATGGTTATAGTAAGGCAGGTGTGGCTCAGCATCCACCTATGGCGCAGAGTTTGCAGTACCCCGAGGATTCAGATGATGAGAAGAAGCCAGGCCCAGTCGGAAGCATCAGCTACGAAGACGAGGAAGATGATGAGGGTATAAATGCACGCAAACTGAGCACAAAATATGATGATGAATCCAAGCGCCCTTATTTCACCGTAGAGGAGGGAGATCGATGTGGCTATGGTGAGGATAGAACTCTAGGGTTCCAATATGAACCTGAAGATCTGCCTGATAATCTCGTTGCCCAGAACGATGGTTCCTACATCTCAAAAAAGGAATGGTACGTGTAAGAGGGATGTGCCAAATAAACTGACCTTTGCAGTTGGACACATGCACATGCCTTTACCCCTCAGATGGTAGAAAGACTTTCAGCTTTTGGGAGAAATGGTCACATGATGAAAGCAATGTCTTATCTCTTGATATATGAATATAGTATCTTTTTTATGCCTCATAACTTGCAGGGTCGTTGTGCCCTGCAAAATTCCCATATACAACTGTTAAACTTCCAGCCTTCTAGTTCCTCATCATGTTATGTTGTACGACTTATGAACAGGGTGACTACGGTATAGTGTTTAAATTCATTTACACAAGTTGACACACACAAAGCATGCTCTTCTTTTCAAAGGGTTATAAAACACCATTGTGCAAACTATTCAACTGTACAGAATAGTCATAATACACCCAATAGCATGTAATGTTCATGGCTTTATCAGTATGCCACTAATGCTCGTCACAAGAGCCTACTACTGAAGAGAGAAACATAATGCAGATGTTAAGTCTACACTTCAGGTACATTCACAATAATACCACATTACTAGCATATCAAAGCTTATCACCTTGAAACACTACTTTTGATGCATGCATCGCTAACTTGTTGTAAATGAACACAACGTAAACTGCCTTCCTTCATTATTTGCTCTGAAACACTGGAATTTATCGCTGGGTACTTTGCAGCTTTTTTTTATAATTATTTTTTTTTTTATTATTGTGCTTTGAGTAGTTCTGTCTTATTCCAGATGCAAACTGAGGCTGCTATGCCACCTTACATTTGGTCCTGCATGTTGCAGGGTAAGCAAATGACAGTGAAGCTGGTGGTTAGTGACAATGTGCGAGACTTCAGTGCATCCTTATTTCTGTCTGGGACAGTGTTGATATTTCCGAATCAAGATTTATGTAAATTAACATATTGATATGGAACATTTCCACTCCTTCTGTCCTCCATGCTGCCATACAAACAGCACTGCACTTAGAACTACCAAAGTGACAAAATCATCCTATACAGAAGCATAGATGCAGAATACTATCAACAGCTGCTCTGCGGATATTATAATGAAACCATTGATTGTAAAAAAAAGACATCCACGAAAGGTGAAGATTTTTGCATAAGCGCAATTACTTAATTACACTTAAGCATAATGCCAAAATGACTTACTGCTACATATATCTGTAAGATTCATTGGCTCTTTTTATGTCAAAGAAAATTCAATTGTAACATTTTGCTGTGCTAAGGGTGAGAGCCTCCAAGTTCAGTGACCTAAATGCTTACAAGAAGATAAAAAGTGCAGATAAAATCGCTCACCTTGGTAAAATGCAAGGGTGAGCAATTTTGTTGGTATTTTTACCTTTTGTGAGATCTGAGGCTGTTGCTCTAACAAATGTTATCCTTGGCTATGAGTTTGTTTAATGCCAAGCTGGACTTTTACACTGGGGACCACAAGATGGAGTATCCAGCATCCACAGACTACAACTAGAATTGCTAATACTGGTTATCTACAAGTGGTAATGTCCAGCTCTCCCGCCAGGCTGTTTTTTTTATCCTATTGTTTCCATTTTCTATTTGTGATTCACATAAATCATATGCTATTGGATATTTATTCTGCTCTGTGCCTGTATAGAACAACAATTCTAGCTATATTATGCCAGCAGATATAGAAGGCTGACTGAATGACACTTCCCAAGCACTTTAAAAAAGTTTTTCAGTTTATGTGTTACATGAGGGACTGTCATTGAGATTCACAGTTTTTGCGTGCGTGCATGCAAGTGCACTTGACTGAACAGATGGAAGCTTTTTCTTAGAAGGTTAGACCCCCTCAATGTATTCTGGGCATGTGGCTCACATTAACAACACACACACACACATATTTATGCGTGAGCATACTTATCACTACTGTGTACCACACATCGTAATGCACTATGCAATGCCATCTATTATATGTTGATGTACTATGGCCGTAAGCATGGCACATTTTGAATATATCTGAATATTGAATCATCTCAGGGCAGTTAATATCATGATATTTATAGGTATATTGTAACCACCATGGTTGTGTAGGGTTGCAGGCAATCCTGGGCCCACAAGGCTAGGTGAGGTCCTTCTGAAAGCACAGCTCATGGTCACAGCATTAAACCCAAGACCTGACACATTGGCGTGGATTTACTAAAGGAGTAGCGCATGTTTACTTAACTTAGGAAATGTGGTGAAGCTAAGTGAAAACTCATATTGCAATCAATACCCCAATCACGTGCAAGGAAAATAATAATAAAAAAAACACTGTTTTTGCTTGCACACGATTGGATGATTAGGTGAGCACAATTTCAGCTTATTTACAAAGTGAATAAGCTTTGTAAATAGCTTACAAAGCTTATTCACAGCTATGCTGATTTCAATCATTCAAACATATGCAACCAATAATCATATGTTTCCCCAGGACATGGCTGGTTATTCAAAGTGAACACAGTTTAGTCTCATTCAGTAAGCTAAGTGAACACGCTCTACTCCTTTAGTAAATTAACCCCACTATTTTTGATCTTGCGGAAGAAAGTAGATGTGCTCAGAGGACACAGCATGATAATATAGCTTGCCATAACTCTACTAGACATCAGGTCTGCCCGTCTTAAGACCATCTTACAGGTCACAGGTGTATGTATGTGGTGTCTAACTCTGCTTCTGATTATGCTATTTGAGGCCAAAGCCCTTACCTATTCATCTTCTCTCTCAGCACACCAAACATTAACAATGTTTTGTAATGACTTCTGTAAAGAATGCAGTGTGATCTCCCTGCCCTGCTTGTAATAAAATAAAAGACAGAGCACGAAGATGTCTTCACCCTGGAAATCTAGAAAAGTATAACACTGCGTGGATGGTCAAAAAGATCTGAGATATCTTTGAATGAGCTGGTGGCTGCTTTTAGCGATTTACAATCTTGCTGCTGGATTGGTACTTTAATAACTATATGGCTACATATGGACATGTGCAGTCAACTAACTCAGTTTGAGTAATTGTTGCAGTAAGTATTAAATACACATTTTAAAGTGTTTTAATCAACAGGTTCACTTTAAACCCAGGCCTCTAGTCAAATTATACTAACCTTTCTTTCGCTCCTATGCCACTAATATCTGGGCAAAAAAGAAAAAAGAAGTAAAGTCAATCATGGTCAGAGCGAGCACTGGGCTGTGGAGACTTTTCCCACTCCATGTAAGCCACTGGTACCTGAATGGTCAATTGCCAAGCACCACCGCCATCACATCGAAGTAAGGGGTGAGAGTCACATGAAGTACAAGGTATGTCTCTTTTAATCTTAAGTATAGCTGGTGAAGGGGCTGAAATTAAGGTGCACTTTTCTTTTGGCAAAGCACAGGTGGGGACTATAACAATATATTAGCTAGGAGGTATTGCAGTACTACCCAGCCTAGAACAACAGGAGGCATTCATTAAGAATATGAGTAGGGATGCACCAATGCTGGTTTTTCATTATCGAGTACGAGTACCGATATTTTTTTTAGTACTCATGGATACCGGAAGTCTCATTAAGGAAGCCAGGCGGCGTTTAATGACTGGTAACGAGGAAGCATGGACCTGGCTTTCCGGCCAATCAGGAAGCCGGGCGCAGTGTAATGACTCGCCACCTGGCTTCCTGATTGGTCTTGAAGCTGGCTGATCAGGAAGCCGGGTGGCGAGTCATTACTCGGCGCCTGGCTTCCTGATTGGCCGGCAATCCGGCTCCATGCTCCCTCGTCACTTGGTGAAGAAGGGGCATGGAGACGGCTTGCTGGCCGATCAGGAAGCCGGGGGCGAGTCATAACACGCTGCCCGGCTTCCTGATTAGCCGGGAAGCCAGCTCCATGCTCCCTGGTGACGAGTGAGGTTTTGTCCCACACACACGCAGCCTTTATTGTCATGCATAGACATATTAGGGTGTTAGTTGGTCTAAAACCAAATGACTAAGCTACAACATTAATGGCCACAGTGGCACTAGGTAAGGACCGAGGGACACAATTAACTGATTTAGAGATATAAATCATACAATATTTATAGTCCTACATGATGGCTACACATAGAGATTCCAAAAGGAAAAAGATTCTTCGAATAATTCAGAATAACAACATGAAATTAATGAATCAATAAAACTGGTCACAAATGAGAGATTCTTTTTACCAGTGGATACACTGAATCCAGCTAAAATAGCTATGAGCTCTAAAATAGAACTATGACAGTCACTAAGACCAGTTACGAGAACTGGCACAATAAACAGCATTATAAGCCATCTGTGTTATTGCCTTTAACTTTATGGAGGATCACATAAGTTTGAAAATGCTGAAGTGCAATATGTTTTATTCGTAGCTGCACCTACATTCAGGTTTCCACTACATGCATATGTCTTTGAACTTGTTCCTTTTCTCCAGTATATCAAACGCTGGGAGAGAGAACGGCCCTTCGCTTCTCACTGTTGCTTATAAAAACTTTACTATTTACAGTCCAGACTGTCCTTATTAAATGCTAGCCATAATGGGATCAAAATGGATTTGATGTATGCTGCTTGTAATGCTGCACATTTTACCCAATTTTTTTCCCTGAGTTTTGCTTATTTAATGGATATTCAATTTTTGCAGCTCATGAATAACCTGTTGGATACTCTGTTTTATAGATCTGCTTAAACGGCTGCCCAAAACTCAACTCCTGTGTGTTTTTCTGTTTATACAGTTTGAGTCTCAGGGGACTATCTGATTTCCCAATAATTCACTTAACTGAAAGCTAGAAGCATAACATCAGTGTTTCCACAGCAGAATCAATATCACCGTGTTATTGTTTCTGTACATCTATATGATTCTGCTCCCTTAGTTTTAACACCCTGGGATTTGTGTAATAACAAAGAGGAATCAAATGTAGTCATCTGCACTAGCCAGAGATCCACTACAAAAACACACCGTCGGCATGAATTATTAAGTAAAATGTCATCCCAAAAAAGACTTTACTTACCTGCCATGTATTATGTATGAGGATGTTCAAGGTCTTTTACACTTGGGGGTGACTCAATACAAAAAAGTGTGTAGACTTCAAGCATGCAAATATGAGCAGGAGAATTTATATAAATTGGAACTGCACATGGTTGGATGATTGCAATGAACTTCATTTGACTTCATTATAGTACATCCCCCCTTAGTGTTGGTCTGGGAACTGGTGGGTCCATTCAACATATAAAATCTGATTTGGCTATATTTTAAAGTTTTCATTTATTGCAACACATTATTGTATCATTTAAACAATTATGTTAATTTGTGCACAAACGAGCTGTAAATTTAAAGAAATTACTTTATTAGCATTCAGTAATGGCCCGCTATCGTAAAAAATGAAAAAAAGACAGCGGAATGATGCTCTATTGAACTGAAAAGGAAGAAACCTTTTGGGAGAGGGGAATAGTTCTAGAGCTTGCACCACTTGCAGTATGGTGGAGCCCCAAAAGCAGTCAGTATCACCAGACAGCAGCATATAAAGAGGGCAATCACACTTTAAAGATAAAGAAGGGAATTTATCAAGACTGGAGCAGGCAAAATCTGGAGCAGCTGTGCATGGCAACCAATCAGTTTCTCTCTTTAATTTTCAAATCTTAACTGAAGAGAGAAGCTGATTGGTTGCCATGTACGGCTGCTCCAGATTTTGTCTGCTCCAGTTTTGATAAATTCGACTCAAAGTATTTTATTGAGCAAATACTTTGAATTATTATTGCAGTGTTTATTCTAAAGTATTTTTCCAAGCTTTTTATCCAATATTTATGATTTGATCTGTAAATGAGACACTAGTGGGAGCTCTCATGTGCCAGGTGCAATTACCTTGTCTCTCTTGTGACAACTGTTGAGATAACATAAACTAGGCCAAAAAAAGGAAACTGGTAATCTTCTGAGGTATAGAAGCTGGCTGCCCAATAACCAGATGGCTTGGATAGCAATACCAATAGGACAACCCTAGGCTCCAGCGCTCACTATTCAGACATGTTTTAGTTGGGTTGATTTACTAAAGCTGTAGAAACTGTTCACTTAGCAAAGTGAATGTTCCCCTTGGTCAAGTGAAAGGAAAATTAAGGAACCTGATTTTTGCCTGCACATGATTTAGATGTCTGAAATAAACCCAGCTTCACCTTGAACGCAATGGGTAGATTTTTTCAAAGCCCGCCTATTTTTATGATAGTTGTTTTTATTTGTAGCAAAATAGAGAATTCTAACACTATCAAGTTTTAGACTATAGAATTGTCACACTGTAGATGAATTTGTAAACCATTAATAAGAGTCAACCTATTTAAATATAATATTTACGTTTTTATTGCCTGTTGGCCAACCATTGGTCCATAGAGCATGTTAATATACATTTTTTAATACATTGAATTATTAAACTCCATATTTTTAACCCACTTTGCTCTCACTGCAGTTGAAAATGAGACATTTCTACGTGTAGTTTGAGGCTACATAGCATGAACTATGTTTGCCTTTACTGTACTCTGATTAAAGTTTGTCTTTTGTTCTATTTTAAATATATTTGACTTAGTTCTTTTTCCCAGAGTACGGTTTAAATGGACGAATATCTTGTGTTCTAAACACACATTGAACTCTATGTATGTTTCTGTATGTCAAGGGAAGTACTTCATGCAGACTGATTGTCAAGTGTAGAGCTTTAAGATACATATTGATTTTTCCATGTTCTCTCATCATGCAGGTGGTAAAACATATTAAGGGCAGGTCTCGTGGGCTGATGAGGTTAACTTCAGCTTAAATCAGGTGCTTTTAAATGGGAAATGTCACACGAAGATCTCTAAGTCATGGGGAATTGCACTGCAGCATATTACCAGTTTCACAAGTGCACTCAATTACTACTTGTATTTCTGTATAAAGTGATCCCCAGAATACTTGTCATTAAAATCTAGATGCCATAAGAGCTGTTAATATACCTTGTTAAGTCTTGAATGGCAGATATTTACGGGTTTCTTTTAAATGATGTGCAAGCTGCAGCAACTTATAGTAACCAATCAGCAACTATCTTCCAATGTTCCAATCTCTCAGCTGATGACAGGTGCAATGCCATTGGTTTCTATGAATTACTGCTCTTTGAGTTGCTTAATCAAATAGCCAGATATGGGGTAAGTCCAATGATCTGCTGGGTTGCCCTCACATCTGTTGTCAACAAATATTAAGAGATAAAAATTCCTCTAGTTTAAATCTAAACTCAAGGCAGTTACTAAAAAACCCAATTAATAGAATTTCCTATACAGCATAATTTAAACTGGGAGAGGGAGGAGCTAAACAAGTGAGTCAATCAAGTGAGCTGCATGCAAATATGCTGGTAAGGAATGTGCTGACAACAGGAGAGAGCAGAGTGATCAGGGAGATGACTTAAGTGGTCTCTTTTTGTTTCTCACTCTGCAGTGAGCAGGCTGGGGAGTGGAAAGAGCACACCAATGTATTCCTTCTATAATCTATGACAGAGAAAATTGTGTCATCAACCTGGCTGTACTGGATGGACACAAATGCAAACAATTTGGCATGCAAAACAGGTCCCTTGTATTCATTTCATCTAGCTCTTTGATCTGAAGTACAGCTTTAATACACCTGTACCCATAGCTTGGCTAAATATGTGATTGAACTTGTAGAAATCCAAATTCAACATCAATTACAGGAAACAAAAATCTGATTTTAGTTATTTTATATAACTCCTCCAGCTGTTAATCTAACTGCAAATACCAGGATGGATTTCCAGCCACTCATACTTGTAGCTTTCCATCAATGGCAGACTTGCTATGTTTTCCTTCATCTTTGTCCCTTTTCATTATACATTCCCATTGTTAATCTTTCCTCTGTGTTTGGCATCTTTTTCAGTAAAAATAATAGCAAATGACCTATTTTTCCTTTTACTCATAAATAAATAAACCCTATATGTTTAGAGGAGAGTATGAAAACCAGCATAGAATCCTCTCTCTCTCTGGTGCAGTCTTCGGGGACTGTTAACTGCGTGAGTGAAGCTGGGAATCAATATGTTCAATCTTCATCATTATAGAACTAGAGCTGATTGACATATCTTTTAATGACCTGTGTGTCTGTGTTCAGCTGTTTCTGAAGTTGCCACACACTTTTCTCATAAGTGTGGAAGAAGAAGCTGACACATACAAATCAGAACTTGGAATACCAGGCAAACAGCTAAATATGTGGCTAAAATACCGATACATTTAATATTTTAACTCCATAGGGATTTGTTATTTTGACCAGCATTATTGTGATACACACGCTTCTTCTAAGAGGATTAGGGATGAGAAACACTATTTTGATTAAATTGATTTCACCTTTGCCGAAATATGGCAGAGCTAGCCTTTAATTATGCCATGTGGTACTGCTTAGGTGACATTTCATGAAAAAAAATTATGCACCTTAAAGGTAACCTTTCAAAGCCTAATTAACACGCCTCAAGTCACCCCTAGCACACGCTTAGTGAACAGTAAGTGTGCCATTGAAAATTGAATGGTTTCATGGCGGTACACATAGTATGAAACAAACATGGGGATCTTAGTGGCATGGACAAGCCTGCTGTGGATTAAATTATAGTAATATGGTCCACTAAATATACATGCTTGACTTGGCAATATGCTGGCAAAAAATCCTAACAATATATGGGCAACAAGCACTCAATTGTTACAACATACAGGCTACAAACAGGGAGCCATCACAAGTGCATGGGAAATAAACAAGCAATGGTGACAGTATATGGGCAACAAATAAGCCACTGTGAAAATACGCAGGCAAAGAAAAGGTAATGATGATAATAGTTGGGCAACAAATGGGCAATTGTCACATTTACATAGACAAGTGGCCAACAGTTACAATATGCAGGCAATAATCAGGCAATCATTACAATTTGCGGGTAACAATCGGCCAGTACATTGGCAACAAAGGGGCAATTGTTACAATACATCATATTCCTTAGAATATCTAATATTATGTTCCCAGGTAATGAGAGGCCATTTTTTGGAACAAGAACACCTTATTTTTTGCTTTCCCTATTGAGTTCAATGCAAATTTGTCCTGATTTTTCACCAAAATTTTGCAAAGGCGAAAATATAATTTTCACTTGTGTGGTCAGGATAATCATTCTACTACTTCCTCGGTAAGTATTTCTGTTTCCTTGGTCAGCTCACTGGACAGAGCTGATAATGCTGATTAACTGTTAAAAAAAGACGAGGTGGAGACATGACATAGAAAAAGTAAATTGCTGAACCAGAAAGATAAAGTGCTTAGTTTGGAACTAGGTGTGTCACCTGTGTGGCTGTGCAGTGTAGACCATAAATCATTAGACTGGCTGTACAAAAGTATAAAACTTTATTTTGCTGCTTGCCAGGAGTTTTGCTTTAGCCCATTACAAATGTTTTAGAGTGATGTACTACTAAGTTTGCCAGATCACTGAACCATTGTTATATTTGATCACCCAGTGACCTTAAAGATGAACTCAAGCCAGCTTAAAAAAATTATCTTGCCATGGACTTTACCTTATTCCTCACTCACCGGCAGCAAGTCCTTTTCTCTGCTCTATGAGCGGGACTTGGGGGACCGATTGTACAACAGAGAGGAAGTCTGAGGGAGTGAGCAATAAGCGAGTCGTAATTCCATTACACGGAGTAATTCACCCCGTTCCTGGCCTCCTGGGGAAAACAAGCAGTCAACCCTTGCGATGTAGGGGAGGCCACACTGGGAGGTGTATTGTTTTCAGACGACTTGTGTTCAACTGTAAGGGATCATTATTCTTTATGTTTTTGGCCATATCTGACAAACCTGCACTAATCATCCTCTTTAAAAGTTATTCAGGCCTTATGTTGATAGGCTTTGGTCAGAAAAATGAACGCAGCATTCTTTCAGGGGCATTCCACATGCAATTCATAGTTCATTTACAGGTGCATTTGCCCTACATTGAACCTGGTTCTAAGCTGCATGAACCTTCTTCTAGCTGCTTTTGCAGTCCCATTGACATGTTGATACAGGCCCCATCTTACCATGAATTGATTAAGAGCAAAGCCAGATTAATGCCTTTTGCACCCCATCTTTGTGAATCCGGCTTTTATTTTTTATTTGTATTCTTATACATAGTATAACATTAGACATACCTGCACTGTCTTGGCACAGCTTTGTTGGTGAGTCATGCTGTGCAGTGCTAAATTATAGCAATCACTGGTGTGGCAAAAATCTCCAAATTTTCAGAACAATGTAGACAATCTACTGTATCTGATGAGCCACTAAAAGTAATCATTTTACCTCACCCTGATATTGCAATGTTTCCAACACGTGATAATTGTTGTTGGACATATTTGTAAGATACTATTTCATGTCACCTCTTACACACCAGGCCAGGTTTGTTGCAATGGACATCAAAGTTATGATAAATGTGTCATTTTAGCTATTATGTCCTGTGTATGTCTTCACAGCAGTAAACCCTGTGACTATGTATGATACTATTACACTATAAAACAGTCAGCATTGAGAAGCTCTCATAAGGCAAATGCCTCTATTTTTAATCAGGAAACAATGTTTCTCCAAACACTGGATAACTTGTATGCATTTGTAGATAACAATCACTTGCACAATTTGTTTAAATAGGATGTTGTAATTCTTAACCGTCACTTATTGGCAATATTGCAGAACAAATATAACATCTTAATTGAAATTACTTATATTCATATTCTGAAATCAAAAAAATCAAGTGATTGATCTCTATATGTACCACTAGAACTAAAGCTGGGTATAGACAGTTAGAATTTAGTTAAGAAACGCTCATTTTCGGAATGTTTGTTCAAATTATTCTATAGTTAATATTTTCAAATCGTGATCGTTTTCAACCATGATGATGAACATTTTCAACCATGATGATGAAAAACTTTTTCGAGTCAATGATATTTGAACAGTGACTGTAATTTTCATTCAATAATCTTCATTCATTCCAAAATTGAATGTTAAAATCAAACACATTTTCTATGTTCCGATGAGATTGTTCTTACGAACGTTCGTACAAAATTCTAACTGTGTATACCCAGCTGTAGAAAGAAAACCCAGCTCCAGGCCAAGCCTTTTTTTTTCTGTGATTTTAATTTTGGATAAAGTGAGGAAGAGTTGGAACACTTGTCATTGTTTATTGCTGTTGGGCCCCCCTTATTTTCCATTATAAAGCTGATCTCCAGTAAAAATTATTTTGGTGGGACCAGCACCAGTCACATGAGTTACCTCTAATGAAGAATCTCCTATGGCCTGTTGGCTATTGGTCACTTTAAAAAGCATCCCTTAAGTGATGCTGCATACACCCATAGCTGTGATCTTCCAGAACTGCAGGGATGAAAGGCTATACCTCCCGTTCTTGTCCCTTAACCCATTCACAAGACTTTACATTAGTTTCCCAGAATGTAAGGTGTTCTCATTGAGATATTTATGAATAAAATCCTGTATAAAAAAGAAATAATATAAATTGGACTTTAGAGGGAATCTATCAGAATAAACTTTGGGAGCTACCATTGCTGACCTTCTTTAAAAGCTGTAGTTATCCTATTCCTTCTTAGTAAATCACTAAAGTAGTAAAGAGTGTTCACCTCGCAGACTGAATGTTCACTTTGTGTTATGAATGTTCACATAGCTTAATAAATAAGCCCAAGCTGTGTTTATGTTGAATACCCAGCAAGGTGCAAGTAAGATTTAAAAAGAAAACACCCACAAATATGTTCATATTTCCTTTGCTTGGCGAACAGTCTTTATTCCTTTAGGAAATCAGCCCCACTGATTCAGAACAATTACATGCGTGTTATTTTTGCCAAATGCTCTGCGAAAATCTGTGAGCATTCATTATGAGGGCAATTAATACCAAAAACAATTGTTCTTAATATATTTTTTTCCCAGTTCAAATGTAGTGTGTTGCATTATTACATTTTCTCTACTAGATAGAGCTATAGTGCATAGGAAATAAGTATTTCTTTCTTATGCTCCATCTAGTGGCTGTAATGTATTATTACAACACACTACATTTGAACTAGTAAAAATACACTGAGAACATTTGTTTTTGGTGTTATTATTTTAGTATGTAAAACAAAAGTTCACACATACTATTTATGAATAGACCCCTTAAAATTCTCATGGAAAGGGTTAATGGCCATGAATCCAGAACATTGCAAACAAGTCAACATTAATAGCTTCTGTATTTATATCCTGACAGGCTCCTTCTTGGTTGTAGCTGCTCACCATCCACAAAAAGAAGCTCAGCTAGAGCCTGACTACCACCGCCACAGCAGTTAACCTTCATTTCAAGGCGTTTTCTAATAGAAATTGCTATGCAGCATTTAATAAATATTTATGATTCAAAACCATTCGACCTCACTGTTAAATGACAACATTGTTATTGCTTAAAACAACTGCAGAAAAATACAATTCAGTGTTATCATGATGTGTGACGAGGAAGCTGGCCTAGGGGAATTTCTATTGTGTCTCCTGAAGTTCAGTGTGAGGGAATTATGACATTTTCACCCTATTTACTAGCTGTAATGTACTTAGTAGGGTTCATATAATAAATGATTTCAGGCTGTTCACTTTGCAAACTGAATGATAGCAAATAGGGCCGACCTGTGTGTACTTTATCTAATTATGTGTGAGGGAAATTTTAAACAAAAACAGGATTCATTTCTAGCACAGGATTGGTTGGCTGAAGTGAACACGGCTTTATCTCATTAGCATAAATTGGGTTTTTATTTTGCATTTGTCGTTTGCATTTGTCTGCACTGAGAGTCTTTGCATATTATGGGGCCTATTTATATATTTTTTAAAAAGCATCCTTTTATTACTTGCCTTGTTTTTAACAGTATTTTTCAGCAGTTTTCTAAAATGTATTTAAACTCCCAAACAACAATGTAACATATTGCATCTTATCAGTCTTTAGTTATAAAGGCTGCATTAGTTATTATTTGCAGTCTCTTTACCTTTATTTTCACTGGATAGTCCTGCAAATCACTAATTTTCTGTCCCTCCATGTCTACACTGTCCATTGTACCTGTGGAAGGGAGCCATGATTGTCATACAGATGGGACCTGACATGTCTTCTTTTGTTAATCTTCATTACATGGTGGATTGATAGGATTAGCTTACAGAAAGTGACAAGGACACAGCATTTCTGGGAAGACCAACAGGTTTTTTCTGTACATGCTAAAAATGTTCTTAACCTGAAAAAAAAAGAGAACTAATGCAGCCACCACATCTAAGGACTGGTAAGCTGTAATATATATATTTTTTGTTTTAAGGTTAAGATACACTTTAACTGCGTTATTATCTTTTCAAAGTCTGACTTGGGCCTGTGTAAAAATGGTCTGGTCAGCTATTATTTTGCTACTATTTCTTTATAAGATTGTTCCAATGGTTGTTTTCAGTATCTTACGTTGATCAATGTTTGCAAATCAATGTTTCTAAAGCAGTTTTGGTGCATTAAATTTAAAGGCCTCATTTATAATATGGGGAACCGGCCTATTCTTAGAAAAGTTGGTGAATTAGTTCACAATTTTACATCACTTTAGCATTGATTTAAAGGGAAACTATAATGGTTTTGGACCAACTTTTATTCTTGTTGCGTTTTTAGCTCTTGTTTTATTGTTTTGTTTTGTTTTTTTATTTACCTATAAACAATCTTTGTTTTACAAATAAACATTTACTGCATGGCAAAGGATTCCAAAGAGCCCAATAGGTTAGCTGAATAGACAGCCCAGTAGAAAGTGCATACTTTTATTGTCTGATTGAGACCTGGTACTGAACCCTCAGATGAGGCATGAATCACTGTGATGAGTTATTGCTCTGTCCAATCCACTTGTTAACAGAAATGTAAACATGAGATTTTATTTTAATGAAGTAAGCCAAGAGTCTAGAAAATATGTTTGTGCAATACTTTATACTTACCTGATTACCTTAGGAACTAATTTTTTTTCAGATCTCCAGTCCACTTTATAGATATGCGTGGTCAAATATTTTAATTAAATGGTGAACATAGAAAACAACACGTTCTTTAAAAATGGGCCCTTAAAAGTGTCAGAAATTGAGTTTTCATCCCCAGTGATTCTTGCCACCACTTTTTAACTGATTGCTTTGTATTTAGAGCTTTTCATTTGGATGATTTATAAATGAATGCAAAATAAACTTAGAGTGGTAAAGTACAGCATAGATTAAGGAGGGATTTTTATAAATTGATTCCCTAAATGACTTGTTAAAAGACCTAATCCAATGTTACTTCTAATGTGAGTTTAGGATGGAGTTGGCCATTAATGATTTTTTGCATATATCAAACTGCCTATCTGACACTTATTGCATTTTCTTACGTTTCCGTTGATTTCTTTGCCACAACCAACCCTAGTTTAATAACAATGGATCTCAGTCTGTGCAAAATAGTTGTCTGTATTGTTTCCAACCACCAAACTGGCTCTTTTATTCTTAAACTCACACAGCTGAAATGCCAGTTCCAACTGCAGATACTTTTACAATGTTGAAAACTGTATGGTGCAGATTGCACTTTTTAGAATGTGATACCATAATAATCCGAATGCGAACATCATAATAGTACGGAGTCAGGACATCTCACTGCTCCACTCTGTTTGGCAACATTTGATCAAATGTTAATCTATTCTGATTTGCTACATTCTATTACAGCCCAGAAAATGTTTATTTCATTCTGTCATTGGTACATGTTGTATCCCTTCTTTGTATATAATACCAGCTCTATGACTTCTTTGTTTAGCTCATCATGAATGAAGGTGTACATGCTTTCCATATAGAAGTGTACACATTTATAAAAAGCATTTCCTACCATCAGAATCCTCTCGAATCCCGTTTTTAGTGTGAGGTCTGGAAGGAGCTCCACAGCATCCTAGTGAATTTTGTGCTGTAATTTTGTAAAGGCATGGCACTTTCATTTGATCGTTGTATTTTTGTTTGACGGTTCTCTTTTCTGTAATGTGTGTTCGGTTGAGGGTGGCAATGTAGGACTTTGGGAGGGTTATATTTTTGTCTTGTACACATTTAATGGTTAAAAGAATTGTGATGTACATTTTATAAAATAAAGTGCTGTAAAATAATGTACTTTGCATCACAGATGCCCGTGGTGCCTCTGTATTTCTTGCTGTAACGGCATTGTTGTTCTGATGTTTTTACTTCCCTCTAAAATTATGTGTCTCAAGTCTCTGAATCTCATTTGTATGGGTGTTTGGGGTTTTGCAGCCTCTCTGGTGCAGCCGTGCTGTGTTCTGCACTTCACTGCTGGGTTGATTTACTAAAGGAAAAGAGACTTTGCAAAATGGATGTTCACCTAGCTTGGTGAATAAGGTGAAGCTGTTCACTTCAATCATTCTAACACTTGCAAGTGAAAATCCTGTTTTTTCCTTTATATATATATATATATATATATTTCTTGCATGTGATTTGGTATTCAAAGTGAACACAGCGTTACCCCATTTACTAGGCTAAGGGCCTGTGGTCTTTTGGTGAATCAAACCTTCAGAGTAGCACAGAGGAAAATCATTTTTCATTAAAGGTCCCCTGCGCCAACACTATGGACATTAAAGTTTTTTGTTATATCCTCCTAACAAGCAGTAAAAAACGTCATCAAAGATTGTCAAGGATCCCAACAGAGACGTTGAAGTGAGTTCCATGTTAGTTTACTACAGTTTACAGCACCAGGGGTCTGTTTACATTAAAGGGCTGGCAGGGTACCAAGATTTTACTCATCAAAAAAAGTAAATTGAAGAGGATTTGTGATTTCAGTGCCTCTGTCATGAATTTTGAAGATGAATTTCTCCACAATGCCTATAACTACAGAGGTAAGTGAGACCTTGGTTTACAGTGCCTTTACTGATTCTTCAGAATAAGTACATCATTTAATTTGCACAGTCTGGGTACAGGTTCACTGTAAGCATTTGGAAAAGATTTGCTGAAGCAGAAGAGTATTTAAAGGTTTCAGGAAAACTACACGACATTAGTGGGCTTGTGCTAAAGCTTACAGTGGAGGATCTCTGCAATCTTTTTGAACCAGCAATGAAACCTATTAGGATAACTAGAAATAGCCACGACAAGAAACAACTACTAGCTACTATCTACTACTATCTTTGTATTTTACCAGCCAAGGGTGTCCCTAGAGTATTCACTGTCTAAGGCGGCATCCCGCCCAGCTCACTGAGATCATTGGATGCCACGAGCTGGGCAGGACACCGGCCAGAACATCCTGCTCAGCTCCTGACAACCAGTGATGTCATTGGTGTCCACAAGCTGCGTGGGATGCCAGCCAGAGCGTCACAGGTTGCTAAGTGCTCTTAACAACCTGGGACACTCTGGCCTGTGCCTCCCCCCCCCCACATATTACCCACTGAGATGCCTCCTGAATAAACAGCCTCAGATTGCGTCATTATAAGGACGGCCCTGCTCACAGGTAAAAACTGTTAAGTATTAGATTCTAAAACTCATTTATATTCTCATTATTTATAAACTCATCATATATTTGTTTTAAGGAGCATCAGCAGCTTTTTAATACTCTGGTAGCCTGAATTTATTAAAGTGTTATCATTGGCATTATCAAGCCTACAGTGAAAACTTGTATTCTATACATGGAAATTAAAAATTCTTTTGAGCTGTAAGTGCATAAGAATATTAAATATTTACTCCTTTACATAATGTTTTCAGCAGGTAAGAAAACAAAATGACTTGTATTGCAATTTTCTTCGTTTCAGAACACTATTGCTGCATGAGCCCCCTTCCTCCTGCAAAATCTACTTTGGGTGTAGTTGCTTGATGCAGTTATAAGTACTTCCTTCAATTTCATGATATTAGAGTTTAAGAAAAAACATATATATCAGAAAGTGGGAGAAGCTACAATTAAAAGAACAAGAAAATTCAACTTTTTGTATCATGTTCTCTGTAAACATTTTGCTTTCCTATGGGCTTTTATCTAGTTGAGCCGACTCCTTGATGTTCTTAAATGAAGTTTCAGAGCTGTAACTTTAGTCCTTTTGAGGATTGTAATATGCAAGTAGAAAAACTTGTTTGTAAAATAAAATAACAATAGATAATTGCTGTGAACCACAATTCATTTCTGTTAAAAGGAGTCAACCGAGCAGCTTTTATCCACAGAAAAGGGGGACAAATGCATAAGATGACTATGGGACACTTAGTAACACAACACCAAAGCACATACTGCAATCAATCACAGCTCCTTGTGGAAGTGAAAAAGAAATTTACAGCAGATACTTTAAAAGCAATACAAGTATATAGACTTAGGGGTTTCAGAGATTTTCATATCTTTGTATTCTCTTAAAACAAAAGCTTTTTTAAGTTTGTACATGCAAATCTAAATATATATATATAGAAATACACACATACACTCACTGGCCGCTTTATTAGGTACACCTCTTCTACTGCTCGTTAATACAAATATCAAATCAGCCAATCACATGGCAGTAACTCAATACATTTAGGCATGTAGACATGGTCAAGATGTTCCGCTGAAGTTCAAACCGAGCATCAGAATGGGGAAGAAAGGTGATTTAAGTGACTTTGAACGTGGCATGGTTGTTGGTGCCAGACGGGCTGGTTTGAGTTTTTCAGCAACTGCTGATCTACTATGATTTTCATACACAACCATCTCTCGCCTTTACAGAGAATGGTCCGAAAAAGAGAAAATATCCAGTGAGCAGCAGCTCTCTGGGCAAGAATACCTTGTTGATGCCAGATGAGAATGGCCAGCCTGGTTCAAGCTGATAGAAAGGCAATAGTAACTCAAATAACCACTCGATACATCCAAGGTATGCAGAAGAGCATCTCTGAACACACAACACATTGAACCTTGAAGCAGATAGGCTACAGCCACAGAAGACCACACCGGGTGCCACTGCTGTCAGCTAAGAAGAGGAAACTGAGCCTACAGCCTAAAATAGAAGATTAGAAAAACGTTGCCTGGTCTGAGGAGTCTCGATTTCTTTTGCGACATTCTGATGGTCGGGTCAGAATTTGATGTAAACAACAGGAAAGCATGGATCCATCCTGCCTTGTATCAACGGTTCAGGCTGGTGGAGCTTCGCATTATGGATGTGGAGTTGACAAATCTGAAGCAACTGTGTGATGCTATAATGTCCTCCATCACCTTGTTGAATCAATGCCACGAAGAATGAAAGCAGTTCTTAAGACAAAAGGGTTCCAACCCAGTACTAGCGAGGTGTACCTAATAAAGTGGCCAGTGAGTGTGCGTGCGTGTGCATGTATGTGTAGTATGTGTCACTGGCGGAACTACCAGGGTCGCAGCGGTTGCAATCCACCCAAGTGGTGGAACTCAGTGGCGTTCCACCACTTGGGGGGACCCAGTGAGGAAGAAGAGGGCCCCCCGAGATAGTGCCGCTCCTTGCCAGCCGCACAGCCAGCCGAATGTATGGGCGGCTGTGCGGCAGGGCAGGAGCGGCTCTCACTCCCGCAGAATGTGCTGCAGGCAGCGCTGGGCAGCACATTCTGCTGTGTAATGACCCTCTCATCCTAGCCCCACCCCCTGGCCGCCAAAACGAGTAAGAGAGCCCTGCAGGAGAGGGAAAGTAAGTCTGGAGTGGGAAAGGGGGGGGGGGGGTGCTGGTAATATTCTGCTGACTTTTATTAAAATGCATTGGCTGGTGGTATTCTGCATTGCTGTATGATGATTATACAGCAATGCAGAATAGCTCCAACTATGTAGGACTACAAGTCCCAGCAATGCATTATAGCGGGGGGATGCTGGTTATATTCTGTATAGCTGACTGTTATTATAATGTATTTCTTGGACTTGTAGTCCCGCATGGCTGGTGGTATTCTGCATTGCTGGATGATGATTATACAGCAATGCATTATAGCGGGGGATGCTGGTGATATACTGTATAGCAGACTTTTATTATAATGTATTGCTGGGACTTGTAGTCCCGCATGGCTGGTGGTATTCTGCATTGCTGTATAATCATTATATGGCAATGCAGAATAGCTCCAACTATGTAGGACTACAAGTCCCAGCAATGCATTATGTTTTTAAGTAGGGATGCAGCCTTCCTGTTAACCAAGCGGTGCTATGGCGGTTGGGGCCCTTCATGGTTTCCCGCACCGGGGCCCTGAAGGATCTAGTTACGCCTCTGGTATGTGTATATATATATATATACATATATATATTCTGGAAAATTCATAGTGGCCTCAGCAGTGTAAGCCTAATTCACTAAGCTAATTCACTCACTATTTTGCCACAACAATCAGTTACATGACTGTAATTTTCAGCTTTGCTTGGCTCTCATTTCTGAAAACAATGGCTGTTATGGCAAATAATGATACATTTCACTTTATTCATTTTGCACTTTATCTTTTTTTTTTATAAAGGCTACATTTATTTGTCAGCTGGATCTTTTCCATTTTCATACATAAGTGTTGACTAGTTATGAGCTACAAAAGTGATAAATTCCATGAATTCCATGAATATGGCTCTTCTTTAAAACTGAGCTCATTCCCCTGAAGATGACTTGGCTGGGAAAAGAATTGCTGCTCCAACAAATGTCTGGCCTCAGGATCCTAAAAAGAAAGTGTCCCCATTTGGTGTTAGAAAAAACTGACAAAAAAAACAACAGGAGCAAACTCACAAATTAACATCTGGCCTGCTGAAAGGGGTTAGGGTAAAAAAATAACTCACTTAACATCAAGAAAACAGTGGACCAAATTAAGTTCCAAGTTTCTCAATAAAAATGGAAGGCAATATAGTTGTAATTTTATTGTTTGTAGTGACTTTTGTTGGTGGTAATAGAACTGTAACTGTGCTAACCTAAACAAACAAATGTGACTGAGCTAGTCAGCACAAAAATACCTAACAGAACTCTTTTAATATTTAGGTTAAAAACAGAGCTTTTTGTGACATAGGTTTGCAAATACAAGTAAAGCCATGTTGTCGCATGACGACACCTCTGCAAAGTGTGGTCCGCGTCCCTTCACTATCTTAGTACCCAACTTGGGATATAGATATAT
>NW_017306663.1:1198233-1210777 GCF_000935625.1 Nanorana parkeri
TATATATAT
This sequence comes from Nanorana parkeri, assembly GCF_000935625.1. Lineage (NCBI taxonomy): Eukaryota > Metazoa > Chordata > Amphibia > Anura > Dicroglossidae > Nanorana > Nanorana parkeri. The sequence continues at coordinate 1,198,243 of NW_017306663.1, forward strand.
ATATATATAGCAATGAATACATTCAGAACATGCTTACCTTGGAGGTAGTTCTAACTTCCTTAAAGTAGTATTCAATTTTTTTTTTACAATTAATCCATATCAAACAAATTGCCCAGCAAAGTATTTATTTAGGATTTTGCCCAAGCACTTACAGTTTCTGAACAGCTGGCCCCAACTCTTTCAGCTTGGCTTTGCTGAACTTCCTATTCAGTACGAACTCACAAGGGACATCCCAGTCTTCAGCAGCTGTCCATCCACTAGCTTGGAGAAGGAAGGAGAAGAGTGGAGCTGCTTGCCTTGCTGTGCCTGTGTGTTTGTCGAGACACACACAGCTTACTGGTACACACAAGGGTGACTCCATAGGACCCTGCAAAGGGAAAGGAGACAACTGAGAATCAGGGCTAGTGCTGGGGAACAGCTCATTCTACAGGAAACTAAAACGTTCCAAAATAAAGGAACAGCATCCAATAAAAGGGATTTAATGAACATTTGAAATAGCTTAAAAACATACACAAAGTCCAGATTTGCTCAAGGCAGTTTAAGACCCCTAGTGCATCAATTCCAAAAAAGCAGCCGCTCAAAATATAAGTAGCATGGGCTAGTAACACATGGGCAGCACACTAAACAAGAGATACATTCACCAACACACTAAAAGACTGTTTGAACATTTAGAATAAAGCAGTGTGTGTGTTTTGTTTTTGCATACATTTGCAATGACATGTAAAGCCACTTTGCGGTGTCAAGGCACCTCTACAAAGTGTGGTCCCTCTATCTATATAACTATCGGAACTCTAAGATATCAGAATTCCCATCCTGGAACACACACGGTATATAGCAATGAATATACTCATTGAGAATCCTCTCTTTGCCATATCCAGGAATGAGCCTTTTGCTGCTCATCAGAGTGGGAGGAATCCACAGCTGGAAAGCATGGCTCAGATGTATTACATTTTATAAAATATATCTACTTGAAGGTTATATTTTGAAAAAATAAGGTTTGCACTGAAGTTCCACTTTGAAGGTTTTTCCTCCCTCTTTTCCATGCAGTTACTAATAGTCTGAAAACCAGAAATAGATATAATCTTTAATCACAAATTCACAATAGAACTTCAGAGGCTGCCGTGTTCTGAATGCAGAGCACCATCTTTCCAGGGTTTCCCACCCCTGGTTTAGGAAAATGAAACGGCTAAATAACAAATGACTGTATATAATAGAACGAAGATATACAGGGCTGGGGTGTTTCATTTTTCTACCTATTGTTATACCCTGTTGTCTTTTATTCAGATTGTAGCACAGAATCATTTCTAAAAACAGTACGCTTGAATCTGGTAGACATTTCAAGATCCTATAGTTTACTGGCCCATACACAAAGACAGTTATTTTTTCTGATGTGTATGATGTAGTAAACGTTAACAATTAAGAATTTAAAGAAAATAATTCAATTCAATTTACTTTTATCCTAAACAAAGTTTTCTATTTTTTTTCAAAGTGAACTCTAGCCATGCAGTTAAACATACAATTGAAATAGATATATCTGAGCTATTAACCTCCTATAAGATTTACAATTCTACTTTAAGATTTGCAGTTTTATCCAGTCTCTGGTGATTACCAATTCCCTACTACAGTGTAGAGCCGGTTAATCACCTTATTTTCCTCTGTTACAGAAAAGCAATAAGGGTTTGTTACCTCCCCACCACCTGTTACTGACTGCACAATAAAGAAGTACCGTATATACTCGAGTATAAGCCGACCCGAACATAAGCCGAGGTACCTAATTTTACCACAAAGAACTGGGAAAAAATATTGACTCGAGTATAAGCCGTCCCGAATATAAGCCGAGGTACTTAATTTTACCACAAAGAACTGGGAAAAAATATTGACTCGAGTATAAGCCGTCCCGAATATAAGCCGAGGTACTTAATTTTACCACAAAGAACTGGGAAAAAATATTGACTCGAGTATAAGCCGTCCCGAATATAAGCCGAGGTACTTAATTTTACCACAAAGAACTGGGAAAAAATATTGACTCGAGTATAAGCCGTCCCGAATATAAGCCGAGGTACTTAATTTTACCACAAAGAACTGGGAAAAAATATTGACTCGAGTATAAGCCGTCCCGAATATAAGCCGAGGTACTTAATTTTACCACAAAGAACTGGGAAAAAATATTGACTCGAGTATAAGCCGTCCCGAATATAAGCCGAGGTACTTAATTTTACCACAAAGAACTGGGAAAAAATATTGACTCGAGTATAAGCCGTCCCGAATATAAGCCGAGGTACTTAATTTTACCACAAAGAACTGGGAAAAAATATTGACTCGAGTATAAGCCGTCCCGAATATAAGCCGAGGTACTTAATTTTACCACAAAGAACTGGGAAAAAATATTGACTCGAGTATAAGCCGTCCCGAATATAAGCCGAGGTACTTAATTTTACCACAAAGAACTGGGAAAAAATATTGACTCGAGTATAAGCCGTCCCGAATATAAGCCGAGGTACTTAATTTTACCACAAAGAACTGGGAAAAAATATTGACTCGAGTATAAGCCGAGGGGGGCATTTTTCAGCACAAAAAATGTGCTGAAAAACTCGGCTTATACTCGAGTATATACGGTATCAGCTAAATGATCCAGAAATGTGTTTGCTGTTCCTATAAGCATTCTCCCAGTGTTAGATTGGCAGCACAATAGAATTGAATTGGCTTATGCTGATATGTCTCTTAGGGGTCTATTCTCAAAGCTGCCGAATGATCTAGCCGTAGCTTCGGCTAGCTTCGGCTCCAGGACCCCTTCGGTTTCGTAGAACCGAAGGGCTGCTCTACGGGCTATTCACTATAGCCCGTACAGCTCCCGAAGTTGGCCAATCGGCTCAGTCGAGCCGAAGGCATATGCCCGGGCTCGACTGAGCCAAGGTGAAAGCTGAAGCTGGCCGAACGGCTGGCCATTGGCCAGCCAACAGCCTGCTACTGACAGCTGGGTGGAGCCAGCCGTCATCTCACGGCTGTCTGCGGCCACTTGCAGAGACAGATTAGCGTCCCTGGTTACCAGGTAACCAAGGACGCTGATCTGTCATTACTCTCCCGGACACTCTGGGAGTCTCCCGTTATTAGATAACGGCTCCCGGCCGCCCAGGAGAGAAACACTTTCTCCCGGAAAGGTTTACTCTGCTTGATCGAGCAGAGTAAACCTTTCCCTGCTCTGTTGTCTGTTTGTTTTTCTTCTGACATCGGAGCCGCCAGCACCATCAGTCAGAAAAAAATAAACAGCACAGGAATGCATAGCTACATTCCTATTGGCTATTTCACTTTGCTAGTGATTGACAGCAGCAAAGGGCGGGTGCAATAGCCAGCTTGCTATTGGATATTACAAATTGAAATAGCCAATAGGAATCTAGCTATGCATTCCTATGCTGATTTTTTATTTTTTTTAATGCTGACGGCAGCAGCTGTCAGAATACTAAAAAAAAACTTGCAGATAGCAAAGAAGCTATTGCTTCCTCTTCTATCCGCCATCATTTCAATCGTTTTCTAATTTTTGTTCTACTTTTTTAAACAGTTTTACTATTCTGCTCGGGACCACAGAGGTACCTCAATGGCATTCGGCTATTCACTCTCTGCTGTTCGGCATCTATGAGAATAGGCCAAACAGCAGCGAGTAGCCTGCCGGAGGTTCGGCTCAGCCGATCCAGATGTTGGATCGGCTGAGTCTAACTTCTTCTGCACTTCGGGTCGGCCGAACATGCTGAGCATGTTTGGCCGATCCGAAGCCACCCGATGTAGGGCTGATTTCAGCCGATGTACGGCTGAAATCAGCTGTACAAGCCTGAAGTGAATAGCCGAACAGCGTTCGGCTCACTTCACTTTGGCCGGTTATTCACTCGGCTGCCTACGGTAGTTTTGTGAATAGACCCCTTTGTCTGAGCATGGTGTGCAGAGACTTTTGTGAAGCTAATATAAACAAATTTCAGTAACTTTTACTGGTAATATTTAAATATATTTATGTTTTGTTTTTGTTTTTTTAAATAATACATACTGTAACTAAAAAAAAGCAAGGCTTATCATATTTGCTTGACATCTTACTTTAATTAAAGGAGAACTATGAGGCGAGTGAAATCACTCATGACTCAAGCCCGCTGTCACTCATGCAGCTGGGTGGATCTCGACAGTAATGATGGGATCCGTCCCGGCTGTTGCGGTCTCAGTATACTGCGAGCTGTAGCTCGCGATACACTCAGCTTTGGGTCACAAGAGGATGCTAGTATATGTCCTCCTGTGATCCTTAAGAGAACTATGGGGGATAAAAACTTACCCCATAGTTCTCTTTTAACAACTATATTGCTTGGTGTAGAAATTAGCAACGCAGAGCTGTATTTCACATAAGGTTAAATATATCTAAAATATCAAGCAGCAACTCAATGCAAAAATCTAAAAGTAATTTTAATGGTTTCCTATCCTTAAAAATGAGCCGTCTCTTATATGAAGACCAGGCTAACAAAAAAAAACCTTGGGCTTGATTTACTAAAAGCAAATAGGCCGTTCACATTATAGAGCAATTCTCACTTTGCATTGGAATGAGAACCTTCACAGACATTTTGCAATGGAATTGTTCCTTAGTTTAGTGAATGTGGTGAAGCTCTGCTCATTTCCATCATCCAATCATGTGCAAGCATATATAAAAAACATTTTTTATTTTCCTTGCACATGATTGTGCAAGGAAAGTCCATTTGCCTTTTAGTAAATCAACCCATTAGTCTCTGATTTATCACATTTTTGCAGTGTGTGTTTTGAAAACATTTTACATAGAATGTCGAGTTTTTAGCACGTTCACGGGCATGTCTGTTTTTTTCTTTTTATATGTTTAAAATATAGCAAAAAAGGTCTAGTTCAAGCATACCAAGTTTTTTCTCCTTAACAGATTTCATATGTTTCTTGGGTAATGGATCTAACAGCTGCAGCATCATGTCAGCTGCTCTGGCTGTAAACTGACCAGCATAAATAGAGATTTGTTCTGGTCAATTAAGTTTCTCAATGAACTACTCCTCGGTGGTAACGTTAAAAGGGGGCATGAAGTTTGATTGTTGTTTTCCTACCAGAGCATTTTCTTTATTAGCTCGGTAACAGGTTGTGGTTGAATCCCAACTATTGCCTCTTCTCCAGAGATGCAAACATCCGGTAGCCTTCATGTGAGCACTACCATGGCCTATTGTCTTATGCTGGTTTACTAGATCCAGCAAACAAATGTTTGGGTTTTTTTAGTGCTTCCACACAATCTGCTAAATCATTCCATACAGTGCAATGGGGAAGCACTGTGACTAATCATCTTACTTATGATAAGGGGGCTGAACCTATTTCTGGCTTATTTTCATTCATTCTTGCTTTACCCTCTGTTGTAGACTGATGTCTTTGGCTCTATTCTTAAAGATCTGTTACTGCAAATGATGCACATCAGCAGTGAAGCTGGTTTTCTAATATGGCATGAAAGCTGTCACAGCAGATATGAAATTGCTCTGTGCTTTGTCAGCATGCAGTTGTCATATGTCAAATTTTTATGGATCTGGCCTATCATGGTTTGGCCAAGGTGCCTCAGCGACTATTACTGGGGTCATTCGTGACAAGCTGCTGTGGTGTTAAAACTAAAACAGCATTTTTATTTCACTGCAGTTTTTGTTCTTGACCATGACAATATGTGTATGAGAAAGTCTTGTGACTATGTAAATAATATGTAGAGTTCTGGGTGGGTTGTGAGTGCTTGCTGAATATCATCGGTGTAAACCAGTGCAGGTAAAGCAATACATACTCCTGCGTTCACATGTACCCAAGAGCTGTCCTATCTGGAATAAAAATAGAATTTTCTCTACTGTTTTAACATCTGTTAGCTATTTTACCCAAGCTTGTCATGAAGGACCATTAGGCACACAGAGATACTACTAAAGGCTGCTGTACAAAAAAAGGCTGAAAGTAAAAAGGCCATAGTGATGCTTCGCAGAGGGCACCACAGTATACATGTGCATAAGTGCCGGCTTAGGCTGGGGAAGCATGCGTACATAATTCCATATGCTGCTATTTGTGAACGGTTGTTTTAGTTTATTATGTTTTTATTTCAACAAAGAGCAATAGAAAACATCCAAAAACAACAATAGGTTATACATATAGTAAAGTGGACAGAATCCCAAAACATCTGGTAGCCAATCAAAAAAGAGTCATAAACAGATGGGAGTGTCTGTCTGAACCCAAAGCACCGGCTTGTACGTGGTCAAGAAAGATCCGAAATTTCAACACTAAATTCTGATGATTGTCTGATAGATAAGAGAGGATGAGGAAGGAAAGAGACAAACTGGATGGGAGAGCACAATAGAAGGGATTATGCAGAAAAAAAACAAAAAGGAGGGAAAGGACCAAGAACACACACAAGAAGAAAAACAATCAGTTGGGACAGGTACATCACCTGCCAGGTTTAAATATGGCAGTTTCAGAAACAGTCCCAAAAGGGATCAACCCAAGAACGATACAAGGTGGGGCGAGTGAGGAAACCCTATGCGCACACTCAAGGTTTCGGCAAAGGTTGGGCATCGGTCTTGTAGCTGTGCAACTAATTCCTACAGTCTCATCAGTCAGTTCACCTTCAATATAAAATCATTCATGTAAGGTATTGTCAATGACCTCCAGTGTTTAGAGACGAGCACCCTACAAGCCAGTAGCAGAAAACAAAAGTTGAAAATGGTTGTGTTAATTATAAATACCCAATGCCCACGGGGGTACACAAGCTAAAGTGAATCTACAACACAAGCATGCCTATGACGTTCTTTGTGATTTCTCCTTGCTCTTGTGCATTTCTATTTAATAAATCAGGCACAAGGCATACGGATTGTTCAAGGAATATAGAAAACAGTCTAGCAGGGTTTCCACCATGGAAGTACTGGACACAGCTTATAGCTTTATACAGAATAAAAGCTGAAGTGTGTGTTGAAGGGAGAGGGTAAAACATTTTTTGCACATGGACTCTTTGTAGTCGACATATATTCCTAACATGCTTCCAAATTGTGTTAATGCAAATAAAGTAGTTATATTACAAACAGATGACAACATGTTTAATTTACAGGATTGCCACAGAGTTCAAGTTGGCATATATTAACACAAAGTAATGCAGCTAAATAATATATAATTAAGTATGTATTTTTTATGCAAGCAGTATAAGTACCTGAATTTGACCTGGTATTAGCCTTTGTCTGGAGTCCGCTCCTTTTTGTGATTTGTTTACCATGCATTGCAGTTAATTTACACACATTTTCGTTGTGTGTTGTGGTGTTTTTGATGCATTAATACACCTTTTTATGCGTCATGTGTTTTTTTGGTTTGGCCAAGGAGGATTAATTTCCTGCACTGACTTTTTTCAATTTTGTTTTACATTTTTCAATGACTGTTTCATTGTGGATCTACTTCCTGGATTTCTATAGGTGGGAACTTGCTGGAAATGACCCGGTAATACGGGAAGTTTGATCCGGTTTTGGGTCATTGCTAGAATTGTTAAATCTAAGGAATTTTTATTGCAGAAAAAAGAAAGTGCAGTATTTCCCTGAGTCACGCAAGCTGTGCGCTGCTTTTACTGGCTGAAGGAGGATGTAGAGGTAGAGCTGGGTGGGAAATAAGTGCACAGGGGGAAAAAGAGGCGCCCACAGCATTGTCAGACACTGCGGATCAGAAAGATCTCCTTGTGATGGGCTCAGTGATACAGGGCACAGCAGGACAGGTAGCCCAGTAATCAGCAATCAGGTAGCCCAGCAGGTGGTCACATGACCACCTACCAGTCTCCTTGCTTCATTACTGCACCCCTGCTGGAAGAGGTAAGAGGCGGTTGAAGAAAAATATTGGGGGTCCAAACAGACCCCTGATATTTCCCTTTTAAAATAGAAAAAAAGATTGAGTCCTCAATCTCTTTTTCTGCAGCCCCTGTTATAAATGAACAGGAATCCTCTATGCTGAGTGTTCTTGTTCATTCGTAGCTTGAGGACATATAGGTCCATTCCCGAAGCTGCCGAAGGATCTGGCCGTAGCTTTGGCTGATCCTTCGGCTAGCTTCGGTCCCAGGATCCCTTCGGTTCAGTAGAACCGAAGGGCTGCTGTACGGGCTATTCACAATAGCCCGCACAGCTCCCGAAGTTGGCATATGCCTCGGCTCGACTGAGCCAAGGTGAAAGGCAAAGCTGGCCATTGGCCGGCCGACAGCCTGCTACTGACAACTGGACGGAGCCAGACGTCATCTCGCGGCTGGCTCCGGCCACTTGCAGAGACAGATCAGCGACCCTGGTTACCAGCTAACCAGGAACGCTGATCTGTCATTACTCTCCCGGATGCTCCGGGAGTATCCCGCTATTAGATAGCGGCTCCCGGCCGCCCGGGAGAGAAACACTTTCTCCCAGAAAGGTTTACTCTGCTCAATTGAGCAGAGTAAACCTTTCCCTTCCCTGTTTTTTTTTTCATTTCGTCTGACATCGGAGCCGCCGGCCGCCGTCAGTCAGAAAAAAAAAATCAGCATAGCAATGCATAGCTACATTCCTATTGGCTCTTTCACTTTGCAATAGCCAATAGCAAACTAGCTATTGTACCCGCCCACTGCTGCTGTCAATCAGCAGAGGGGACCTGAAGTTCTCCATCAGGTCCTCTCTAGTGATTGACAGCAGCAGAGGGCGGGTGCAATAGCCAGCTTGCTATTGGATATTGCAAATTGAAATAGCCAATAGGAATCTAGCTATGCATTCCTATGCCGTTTTTTTATTATTCTGATGGCAGCAGCTGTCAGAATACTAAAAAAAAAGAAACTTGCAGAAAGCAAAGAAGCTATTGCTTCCTCTGCTATCTGCCATCATTTCAGGGGGGTGCTCTCTCACCCCTGCATTACAATGACAGTTTACCAGAGCCGTAGGTGATATGAAAGCCGACTCTGCTGAGCTCTCATGGTACTGACAGTTCAGCGTCCCCTGGTTACTCAGTAACCAGGGGATGCTGATGTGTCAATATTCATAAGTCAAGACTTGTCTCAAATCGAATCTCAGCCTCCCTCTCCCCTTCTGGAGAAGGTCCCAGCATTTTAGGTTTTTTTTACCTTGTAGTGAGAAACAGCTTTTGATTATCCTTGTGACATCATCACTAGATTTGTACAATTCTCACAAGGGCAACTACACGGAGCTCAGTTCTTTTTGAGGTAGGCACACCTCCAGAACTATATTTCCCAAGAGCTTTACCCTACACACAGTATCCGTCATTGAATCAAGGCAGCAAAATTGTATTGCTAGGAAAAAAATAATTGTAAGCATGTGTAGAGGGACATAGAGGGGCCGAGAATGTGTGGAGTTTTGTAGTCCAGCAGGCAGAATTAACAACACTAGTTGGGATTTCAGTGCAAAAAAGGAAGTGTTTTCAGCTCAAACAAGAAGTTAGGAGCAGGCTGACTTTCTGGCAGGTCAGCAGGTATTTTTCTGTACCTGCAGCATTGTAAAGGGATAAAACACAGGGAAATGTACATGTATTGGAGAGCCTTATTGAATATCTCTAAAATAACTATTTTCAATAATGATTAAAAAAAAGCAAGGTCTATCATTATTTTAATACATTTTTACACACTCACATGCACTAGGTCAGCCTTGTTACAATAAGCTGGACTGATTTTTTTATACGCTGCCTTATATAGCTGTTTAGAAACCTGCTTATGTTCAGATTCATTGATGTTAATGGGAGAGAAGAAATCTGCCCAGCATCACAAGAGGCGTTGCAATGCTCAGTAAATGTGGACCCACCCACCTGTGTGACAGATGGAGGTTTTTCTGGGATCTATATAAACATGCTTACAAAGACACTGACTCACACGGCAGTCACACATCAGACATATAATAATTTGACATATTGCAGGTACTGTGCAATGCCCACTGTGACTTTTTGCACTGTGACAAAGTAAGGATTGAAGCAATCCTTTATACTTTCTACAACCAAAGTAATACGGTGTAAAATATGTTCACGCGTATTTGGTTCATGTTACAACATATAGTTCACATTCAATTTTTTCATTTTTATTGATGTCTTTTTCCACACTTGCTAGATTCTAAAGACGTGGCCCTTCTCTGACACTATTTACCAGGTGAGTATGTCATGCACACATACAAAGATTTATACAAGCCTCAAATCCGTCACACAGCAAAATTCTGAGCATGTCCAGGCACACCAGTCAGGTATAATAATCCTGCACAAATGAACGCCTGTTAATGCAAGCAGAGATTTTGAAATGTTTTGGAAAATCTCCGATTTTTCCAAAGCATTACTCCCTAACACCAACAGAAAGCAATCCTTTCTCTGTGCATACACCAGTCTTTTCCCCTGGCCAAGTCATGTTTAAAGGGAACGTTGAGTAGTTTTGAAGATAGTTTTGTTTTGCACATTTATGAGGTTTGGCCTGGCTTTCTGACAGTCACAACAGTGGACTGTACCAGTAAAATGCCTTTCAGTATGGCTGCTTGTAGACTCCCCCATGGGGACATATGATAGGGTGAGAGTGCAGGAGCACAAACGGGATAGAATGGTCACCCCATAACAGTAAGTGCATGAACAAGGACCTCACCAGGTCCTGCACCACCATTTTCTTATTTTACATAATCAAGAGCTGGCTGCCTCTTCCGGGTTCTTGCAGCTTTCCCCCTGATGATGTTCCGGATGTGCTGTTGAACATCCTGCCGCCTCCTGGGGTGAGTGAGTAAGTTCTCAGGAGGCTACAGTAACCAAATGCATTATTTGTGCTTAGGCAAGTGTGCAGATCTGTTCAATGTGTTCAGATGTATTTCAATTTCTTCCAGGGAAAATTAGTGGGGAGGGTGAAGGTCTGCTTTACGGATATACATTAAGGACATGTCATCTTTTTCTTAATGGCAAGCCAAAGCACCTAGCCATAGCATATCCACTGTATCGCACCACATCATATGGTAACCTATTACCATGGAATGTGGTACGATGCATTTAAAAAAAATAATTAATGCACTTCTAGTGCACTTTAGTGCGGTAGGAAGCACATTCAAATGAGTAGGCTGCCCTACCCAGCGTACTACAACACACCTTGCAGCAGTTCTGGGATGGCGCATTGCAGAGGTGTGAATGTGGGCTTAATATGCATTTTTTTCCAAAAGGATGGAACTATCTTTGTTCAGGCCTTATTCAGAGTCAACATCTATTTCCTGGAATGGAAGCTACCTTAGGGGTGGTACAATTATGCAGATCCTGGTGTCTGAGCATTTTATGGATGTAGCCACATATATTTGAAACAGATCAGGTCCTACTGCAGCCTCTCACCCTGTGAATTTCTACAAACTTACATTTCTGAAGTGTGATCCCTGAGGTTAATGAGCCTATGGAAATGCTTCCTCCTGCCTATAAACTCGCAAAGTACATCAGCTGAAGCTGTGGGACTGATTTTTGAAAATACAAGGTAGTGCTTTTTTTTTTTTTTAAATGATGCTGTTGCTGTATATTGTGACCAGTCAGTAATTTAAGATTACTTAAAAGTCTAGTTTATGTACTTTGTATTCTGATTTTGTCATATTTGGTGTTTAGCTATATTGCTTTTAACTATTCATGTGGATTTTGTAAGAAACTTCCCCCTTTGCAGGGAGGGTATTTATGTGGACTGTTTTTGTGTGCAGCCAGCTATAATTAAGGCTGAATGTGGCTGAGACGACAGAGAGGTTTTTATTATGCTCCGCACGTCGTTTTAATCACAGACACAGGACCTTGGTGTGTGCTGGCATTTTTCAATGGGAGAGTGTTGCCATGTACTATCTCTTTTAGCAGCCACAGGTTACCTCTAATGCTGGGTGTCATGTTTATTTACAATCTATAGAAACTGTTAGATATTACAAAATATAACAAGAAAGCATCAGAAATTATTTGTTTTAATTTATACAAGTATTTATCTAGCGTTGTCAATTTATGCAGCACTTTATATACTATTCATTCTCATCAGTCCCCGCCCTCAAAGAGATGACACTCTAAAGCTGGCCATACACAAGTAGAATTTCATATTTGGAACATTTGTTTGATTTTCTAATAGCTAATCGGGTCAAATCAATGATCAACTTTAACCATACTGATTTAAAAAATCGAAGAATAGGGATGGAAAATATTTCTTGAACAAACACAATTCTAACAGTGAATGTAAATCATTCAACAAACTAAATTCATTCTAAAATCGAATGTAACAAGCTAATGACATTTTGAACGACATTCTACAAGTCTCTGGTAGCATTATCGAATGTTCTGATAAGATTTTTTTGTATGAAGGTTCATTTGAAAATGTACCAGTGTATGACCAGCTTTTGGTCCCTGTCTCACATGCATGCATAGACTTACCAGGGTCAATTTAGACAGAAGCCAATTAACCTACTAGCACAAGGAGAATATACATGGGCCAGCAAAGGGCCAGCAAAGGGCCATTAAAGTACCTCATCCAAAAGGCAATGAGACAGAACAGGCAGGAGCATAACTACAAATTATGGGGCCC
>NW_017306663.1:1210793-1213828 GCF_000935625.1 Nanorana parkeri
CTGGCAGTGGCAGCTGTGACAATACGTGTCATTGATCTTAACATGAAGTATGCATTAAGGACAGGCAGCAGGAGAGTCATCATCATAGTCAGTAAACTGCTAGGGAGCAGTACTGGGGGTAAATGTTATAGCAGCAGTAATAATAATCATCATGATGATATTTTATAATATGATAAATAATTCATGTTCTTGCACACACTCACTCTTCAACAATAGAAAGGTCTTTAAACTCTAGCTTCATTAAACTTCATTAAACTACAAACCTCCTATAAGGTTTTAACAGTAAAACTTTGAGATTTGTGACTGCATTAGGCATACAGGGTGACTCTCAGTCTGTAGGCAATAACTCTACATTGCTAAGATAGATATGCAAATGCTTCTTCCTGCACAGAGGGAGATCTGTGACTAGACGACCTCGAGGTCTGACTTCAGCCCTTCTATAAAGGAAATCTCAGTTTAGTTTTCCTAATTAGCCTCTTAATGGGGCCCCCTCCTACCCCAGGCCCCATAAGAGTCGCGTGGGCGGCTATAGCTATTGTTTCACTGAGAATAGGGGTTTTACTGGTCACAAGGAGGACATATTTCACTGTCCCCTGCTGATACCCATCTCCCCCTTTTACATTTTAAAACCAAAGTAAATAGAAAACGATTGTGCGGAGCTAGCAGTGACAGCTAGCTCCGCCAAATAGTTTCCTATTGTCCGGCGGCTCTGCTGCTGTAAAAAAAAAAGAAAAAAAAAACTCTCCCGGGCGCTCTGGGAGCCTCCCGCTCCCAGCCTCCAAGGAGAGAAGCACTGATGTGTCTTTTTTTTCTTATTCTGATACGAGCGATCTCAAAATAGAGGAAAAAAAAGATTTTTCCCATTGAAAAGCATTGGGACATTACTATTTGCTATTTCAATTTGCAATAGCCAATAGTAAACTAGCATTGTACCCGCCCTCTGCTGATGTGAATAGCCCGTACAGCACCCCTTCGGTTCTACTGAACCGAAGGGGTCCTGGGGCCGAAGCTAGCCGAAGGATCAGCCGAAGCTACGGCCAGATCCTTCGGCAGCTTCGTGAATAGACCCCAAAGTCTTGCAATGTGTATGCATGTGTAGGTTGCCTGGCTGGCATGTTGAGCTAATGGCTGTGATACTTTCTTAGTCTCTGACCTGGAACAAGTATACAGATTAGGGATGCACCGATATATATTGGCCAAAAATTGCACTTTTGGCAAAATGGTTACTATATCCTCAATTATGAATGAATGGGAAGTGATCTACATCACTTCCTGTTCATTCATGATTGTGAATATAGTAAACATACTAGTTGTGCGAGCTAGCAGTGACAGCTAGCTCCGCCCAATAGTTTCCTATTGTCCGGCGGCTCTGCTGCTGTAAAATAAAAAATAAAAAAAACTTTCCCGGGCGCTCTGGGAGCCTCCCGATCCCGGCAGCCAAGGAGAGAAACAGGGCTGTGTCTTTTTTTCTTTCTTCTGACACGCGATGTCAGAATAGAAAAAAAAAGAAAAAGAAAGAAAATTTCCCATTGAAAAGCATTGGGACATTACTATTGGCTATTTCAATTTGCAATAGCCAATAGTAAACTAGCATTGTACCCGCCCTCTGCTGATGAAAAAAAAAATGAATAAATAAATAAAAATAAAATATAAAAAATGTAAAAGTTTATAAAAAATAAATAAAAATAAAATATTTTAAAAAATTGAATGTTTTTTTTTAAACATTTTCGGCCTGACATTTTTTTTTCATTTCGGTTTCGTTTTGGTTTTGAAATTTCATTTCGGTGCACCACTAATATAGATCAGAAAATTCTGACTTCACTTTCTACTTGTTCTAAGTCATTGGATCGACATGTCAGGTAACAGAACTGACATCTGAGAAATTCAAATATCCCATTGTGATTAGCAGACCAGGGAGCTGATCACCATTGTAACTATGAAAGGGCAAGGCATTATTTATTATTAAAGATATAAAAGACACAAATTCATCTTTATTTATTCTTTATGCCAGCATTTCTTTATGCCAGCAGTGTATCTGAATTTCACTGAAATTGTTTCTATAGGCAAAACTTTTTTTTAAATTTTGGATGGGGTGTGGAAAGATAAGATTTGCACTCTCTGCTTATCCTGGTGACTCGTCAACGGGACACAAAGTGATGGAAAATTCAACATTATACAGTTGTCACCAAAACATGAGGTGAGAGGGAATCTTCCTATGCAGACACCTGTTCCAATGACACCTGTCTGAAAGGAGATAACTTATCCAATAACTTTGGAGAAATTTCCTTTCACTTCATCTTGCATCCCCAGAACAGGACATGAAGGGACATCTCCTAAACAGAACACAGACAGAGAACAGAAAACTAACAGTGGTTTTACCCTTCCCCACTCTATCCATAACTAAAAGAGAAAATGATGGCTATAGATACATCCCAATATCATCAGGGGTTAGACTGGGGAAGGGACAAGCAACACAAGGAGCCTGTCAGCCCTGCTGCAGTGCTCGGTTGTTAACAGTGAGCATGCTGTTAGAAGGAGAGAGCAGAGAGACAAAGATAAGTTCATTAGTTCTTGTTTCCCTGTCCAGTCAAATACTGGGGGAGGAATAAGCAGCACAAGGAGCCTGCCAGCTTTGCCTCAGTGCTCATATACTAACAAGAAGCATTCTGATATAAGGAGAGAGATAAGCTCATCAGTTCTCCTTTGACTGTCCAGTCACAGACTGGGGGAGGGCTAAGATCTGCAGTTGAGAAAAAGCAGGTCTCCTGCCTAGCCAGACAGGGCTTTATTTGTAGGGCAGAGCTGTGTAAATCTCAGGACTGGATAGGCAGAAATACAACTCCTATGTGTGTATTTCATCAGCATATTTAGCCATTTGCCTGGAGTTCAGCTTTACGTGGTTTGCTCTATAACGATGGTTTGATTTCTCCATTTCTGTAGTAGTGATATTGAACTACAACTCCAGTTTTTCCAGCCTTTACACTGCAATATTTCACACACCCCCCCCCCCCCCGTTTTTTTTGTTTCGTGGGAGA
>NW_017306663.1:1213883-1224367 GCF_000935625.1 Nanorana parkeri
ATTTCTGTACAGGGACACACAATCTCTCCAAGGTCAGGGAAAAGCCTGTGCGGCTGGAGGCTGGGAAGGGGGTTACATGTGGTCCCAGATGTCCCCAGCTGTATCTTTTCTAATGAATGCCAACAGCTGTTGGTACATGAAACCATCTAAAATGTCAAGCTAGCGGGAAGAGGACAAGATCCTTCCCACAGGTCTCTCTTCCAGTATCAGAGAATCTTCTATATTCACAATCAGCACAGGATTAACACTGGATTTAGGGAGATTGGCGCAGAGTGGGGGTTTAGTTTTATATGAGCGCAAATACATCATTACAAAAAAACATAATAAGATGCAAAGTTCAAAGAGGCTGAATGCAGTTTGAAAGAGTGTAGGTTAGGTGCAAGTTGATTGCCTCATCTGGAGAAGCCATAAACGCCGGCACTTGAAGATCTTGTAGCTTTAATGATGTGCACCGGGGTAATTATGTGTATTTATATGCATTGTGACATCACAGATTCAAAGATGGGAGATTAAAAGGGAGGAAATGAGTGTTTGACTTCAGAGATGTCACTCTAACGCTTCTTCTTAGGATTCTGACGTGGCATGAAAGACTTGTGGCAGATAATTTGATGCCATTAAGTCTGTTTTTTCCCTTTGTTGTCATGAGGGTCAAATCATGGGTCTCAGTACACACAGCTCTGCTTTCTTGTCACCTCTACATCATTAGACACTATAATATTTTGCTGCATCATTAGACTTACAGCAGATTTATTTTATTTGGAGTTGGTGCTAAAACGAAGGGCTGCTGTACGGGCTATTCACCACAGGAGCCCGTACAGCTCCCGAAGTTGGCCGAGCGGCTCGGTCGAGCCAAAGGCATATGCTTCGGCTCCACTGAGCCGAATGGTGAAAGCTGAAGCGGGCAGAAAGGCCGGTCATTGGCCGGCCAAAAGCCTGCTACTGACAGCTGGGCGGAGCCAGCCGTCATCTCACGGCTGGCCCCGGCCACTTGCAATGACAGATCAGGGTCCCCTGGTTACCTGGTAACCAGGGGACCCTGATCTGTCATTACGATGAGAGCTCAGCAGAGCCGGCTGTGATATAAGGGCCGGCTTGGCGGCATTCAGCTATTCACTCACTGCTGTTCGGCCCCTATGAGAATAGGCTTGAACAGCAGCGAGTAGACTGCCGGAGGTCCGGCTCAGCCGATCCACATGTCTAACTCCTTCTGCTGAGCATGTTTGTCCGACCAGAAGCCAGCCGAAAATCAGCCGTACAAGCTTGAAGTGAATAGCCGAACATGGCTGCCTTCAACAGCTTTGTGAATAACACTCACAGTACTTATTTATTTATTTATTACAGCACTAGAACAATTAAAAATAATTATTTCACATTCACAAATTGTCATTCCTCAACAAAAGCTGCACTACAGGTCAGGGGTGCCCGGTGGGCGGGTGTCACCCGGAGAGGAGACCGGGTGAAACCCCGCCGTGACATCATCACGCATGAACGTGGCGTCCCCGCGCACGCACGGTCATCTAATTAACGTCTGCCAGTGAATCTTGGTGAATGTATCAAAACCAGAGAAGACAAAATCTGCAGCAGCTGTGCAATGCAACCATGCAGCTTCTCTCTTAAGTTTGGTCAGTTAAGATTTTAAAATGAAAGAGAGATGCTGATTGGTTGCCATGCACAGTTGCTCCAGATTCTGTTTGTGCCAGTTTTGATCAATTCCCCCCACTATATTTTCCCTGTGCAGAACACACAAGGACGATCTATCTGTCCAGCAGCCCATCTGCCTCTGCTGTAGTGATGCATTCTTAGAATGTCCGTAGACTCTGTAATATGACATGACATCCCACTTCCAGAGCCTCAGAAGACCCTATATGAACATTATATTGCAGTTTTAGAAGCAGTGAGTTTCTTGTACACCTACAGTACTTCCTGAAGAGGATTGGGAAGGAGGGCATTCGCCCAAAGGAGATGCGACACACTGATATCTGGACTAGCCTGTCCATGGTGGGCATGGTATGATTTTATTCAATTAATTTAAGACATTTTAGACATATCAATTTGTTATAAGAACATATGTAGTACGGTAATGTGACACGGTCAATATATGATCCAATATCATTTATAATTGTTATAAATCATCTCAACCATGAGTATTAACATTTTACAATTAATGTTCCTATCTCTAATTTGCAATTATATGTATACATGGGGGCAGCCATTTTTCTTCATTAGATGAGCAGTCTGTGATTTCTGCTTTGCAATTCTACAAAATGATTGTGCTTTAGTCCTCTTCCTTACAATCCAAGTCTTACAGGGTTATTCACTAAAGGGTGAAGAGTTTGGAGAAGGCAGGAGAAGTGAACAATCTAGGACAATATAGCGGAACTGGAAAGTGAGCTGATTTGGAGAATTTTCCCTAATCAGCTATGTTGTCCTAGATTGTTCACTTCTCCTGCCTTCTCCAAACCCTTCACCATTTTGTGAATAGACCTGTAAGGCTGGGTTCACACCTGGGTGTTCCTAATAGGCATGTTTTGTACACGTTTTTAAGCACGTTTTAAGCATGTTTTTTCTCCAATGAAACGCGCGTTCAATGCTCGTTTGTTAACCTCCCTGGAGGTATGATTTTTTTTCCTTTTTTTCTCTAACTTTTTTTTAAAAAAAACCTTTTAAACCTCCTGCCGGTTCTGCCCCCCTGCGACGCGGACGCTCGCTAGGAATGGAAGCCGGAAGCGGCCGGAGGACACAGCGGGGATCTCGGACAAGGTAAGGCCTACGCTGTATTCCCAAGTGTGGCTCGGGGTTACTGCTGAAATCTGCCCCTACGCGCGAAAAAGAAGCTCAAGTACTTTTTCGCGGGTAGGGCGTTTTTCAGCGCGACAAAACGGGCTGAAATACGCCCAGGTGGGAACCATGCCCATAGGGATTCATAGGATTTCACTTCTTGAGAGTTTTTCAGCGCTTCGATCAGCGCTAAAAAACGCCTGGGTGTGAACCCAGCCTAAGAGTTGGCTGACTCATCGAAGACAATTGGCATGTCCTATGTGGCGTCTATCTTATCTCAGCAGTTGTAATTACTTTGAATAGTGTAGAGCTCCCTCTAGTGATTAACCTCCAAATCTCTACATTTAATTTAGTAACAAAAATATGGAAGAAAAATCATGAAAATCATATCAGAAAATGACTTTAAGGTAAACAAACCAATAAAAAAATAAAATATACCCTCACTGAAAATAAACAAAACATTTGCCTTTCAATGACAATTACAATAAAACATACAAAGCTAGTATATTATCTGATCTAATTATTATCTAAGAAACGGAGTTTAGGTAAGGATATTGCTAATGTGCCCTGGGAGCAGAATGTATATCTAGAATGCCTTGTATCCTGGAGATGGGCTTTTATCATAAATACCATCATGCCAGGACCCCTGCTGGGCAAATGTATAGAGTGTTTGGTCAGCTGGGACCACTGCCAACAAAACCTTCAGCATAGGCAAAGAGAATACTCCACACACAGCTGATGCCAAAATACCTATAGAACCCTGATTTCTACAAGGGGAAGATCATGTTTAATATTAAAGTGAATTTCTACTATGTGGTAAATGAGGTGAAACAAAGTAAAAAATCACTCTGCAAAAAAAAAACTATCATTTGCAAGAAAAAAAAACGGTGTTTTTGCACATGATCGGATGATGGAAGTCAGCGCAGCTTCACCTCATTTACTGAGCAAAAATTCACTGTGCATAGAAGAAATTTGCTTATCTTAGTAAAGTGATGTTGTGCTAAATGTAATCATTCAATCACATGCAGCCAAAAACCCTGTTTTTTTTCAGTTTTCCTTACACATGTTTGCTTTTTCTTTGCAATGTGGATTTTGAGTTTGTATGACCTCATTCACTAAAGCATGAATGGAAGAATCTCCCTCTGCGGCTATTATATTTTGACAGTGGGCCTTATCGGCTGTCAAAATACCTAAACAGTGCCAGCAGCTGACTGGATGAAGGTGCTGCTTGACCGACATTATTTTACTCTGCTCTTTCAATTTTTCAATTAAAGGAGAACTATGGGGTCAGTGTTTTTCCCCATAGTTCTCCTTAAGGTAATGGGAGGACACAAACTAGCGTCCTCCCGTTACCCTAAGCTCAGTATACTGCGAGCTACAGAATTTGCTTAGTGTAAGACAAGTGAAAATTCACTTTGTAAGTGAATAGGTTCAATCCATTTTTTGAAATCGTCCTCATATTCTTCAAGCATGACACAACATATGTCACCAATTAGGCCTAAGAAGTGGAAAGTATTTGAAGACCTGAAGAGTAGATGCATTGTGTGCATCATCTGGGAATCCCATCTAATGCTTAGATAGCTAATGGTTCATTAATTTGACACTTATGGCTTTAATTATGTTTTCCTCTACACTTTCACAGGTGCAAAGCATTGCTATGATTCTGGTCCATACATGGTACTGTAGAAGAGTATCCTTCAGGCTATGTTTAAACTTGTGAGCTGAAAAACAATGAGACAAAGCCAGTTAGCCTCCAGCACATCTGCATGCATTGATATATGCATACAAGAAGAAAAAAGATGTACAACATTCTAGCAAAGTAAATAGTTAGTCTGGAAGTGATTAAATATATAAAAGTAGGATAGCAAATGCCAGGTAGAAATTCTGAAAACAATTAGACCTTTGAGTCGCTATATATTGAAAACTTTCCTGTTTGTGCAGCTGCTACCTTCTCCTTACTGTGACATTGCTAAGAAAATATATCAGTGATATTAAAGTGATATTAAAGTGAAAAGGTTTTTAGGTTATTCCAAATGCTGATGAGATCACTTACAATGGATGCTGCTCCTTGATGTTTAAAAGTTTTAGTTTCCTGCAGAATCAGCTGATATCTCATTTTAGGGTGGCTCCTTTCCCTTGCAGGATCCTATGGAGCTACCCTTGTTTGTGCTAGTATGCTGCGTGTGGGAGGGGATCTGTTTTTTATGCTCATTTGTTTGTCTATCACCTTAATGGTGATGGTGTATGAGACTGCGTCATTCTGAGCCTGATAAAGGGATACTTTTAAGACACATCGAAAGCGCTTGTAACTGAATGGCAATCTGTCATTAAAGGACTTTTTGCTGAATTTCTCTTTGGTGTGCTGGTGACAATTTTTACTACTGTTGCATTGTTCACGGTGTCATCCATGGTCACTACAAGCACCCACCTGCTTTGCAGGTTTATCATTATTTCGGTAAGGAGTGCAGCTGGTTTCCTACTACAGTATGCTGTGTGTGTCGCCACAAACACGCAGGCACAACAAGGCAAACCTCCCCCGGCTCCTCCTTCGTCCCTGCTTTCCTCTCCTCCCCTTCTCTAAGCTAGTAGACAAATGGCTGCTGGACACTGCTCTGTCCCTTGCGATCTTGTACTGGACAGGAAGTTGAGTTCAGCTGAGCTGAGAGAATTGGAGCCAGCTATTCAGAAACATGATGAGTGTAAGTGTTTGGGCAAAAATGCAAAGAAATACTTTGGTGGCCAATGTATATTTGTTTCATCTGGATTCATTATTTAAATAAAGTTAGTGTAGTAGTAACACACAGAACAGAAACGAGGAAAGAAAGAGGTGGACAAGGGAGAGACTTCTAAGTGTAGTATGTTGTCAATACGGTGATGTTGTTAGATCTTACTTTGGCCAGTGGTGTCCCTAAACTATTCACCACCTGAGGCAGGGGGATGCTGCCGGTGCACATTATGGGGAGGGTGGAATGGCGTGTTAATGGGGCACTTTACGGGGTGGGGGGGGAGGCGGTAAGAGCTCTTAACAACCTGGGACACTATGGCAGGAAAGGGGGGGGGGCGGCAGACAGGGCCAGATTTCCGACAAGGCCAACTGAGGCCCAGCCTTGGGGCAGCAGGGAGTAGAGGGGCTGCAGGGGTGTCTGCACTGGGCGGGCAGTTGTTTTCTACATTTAGCTCTGCTTTGGGCAAGCAGGGCTAAATATACAGCAGAGAAGCAGCTGCATGTTTTGTACAAGTGATCTCGGCGAGGTCACCGAGATCACTTGTATGCAGCCTGTGCACAGGGGGGGCGCATTGAGGAACCTGGCATTGGGGCAGCAGAGAGAGTAAATCCGGCCCTGGCGGCAGGCACACCTAACATGAGATGACGCTTAAGACAGCCGGCTCAGGCTGCCTCATTATAGAGGTGGCCCCGATGTTGGCAATTTGTATTGCTAAAAGTTGTCAGAAACTGGAGATTTCTGTAATCTTAACCAAGATGCATATCATCTCTGTTTCCATGCACCTTTTTCTTGTGGAGTCGCTCTGAATGCTGGGAGGGGGGTGTCCAAGATCTTGTTCATTAGAATGTTGTGATTCTGGTGTAGCATATTGCAGAGATGACAAGGAGAAGAAAACCCTTGTGTGGCTTGTAGCAGAGACGCCTTAACTTGTTCATCAGTATGTGAGGAGAATGGGGCTTGGTAGTCCCATATTCAGATCTTTAAAACACATTACAAGACATTTCATGGCATACAAAAGCCACTTCTTCAGGTTTGGTGTTGGGAACAGGTTCTTCATGCAGCAGAGTGACCAGTCATCCTTGGCACTGAATGCTTTCAGTAATGGTGTCTCTGCTGCAAACCAAATGAGGGTTTTTTCTCCTATCATCTCTGTATAGTTAATTTTCAATGTAGCTGGCTGATCATTGCAATTTCTCTCTGCGGAAGTGTGTGGCTGACTTATTTCTGTTTGATACTGAAGTCAGGGTAGGTCAGGATTCCCAGTCTCAGCAAGAGCCACTATCAAGCCAAGTTTAATTCATTATTCAGAGAGAATATTAAGAAAAGGAGTAGGTAAATTTAGCTTATAGCTGCTGATAATGCATTTTAGAGACTGCCTCCAGGTTTTCCTTAGTGTCCATTTACACTGATGCTCTGCGCTGCTGTGCTGCGGTGCCATTCATTGTAAATGGCACCCCATTGTAACTTTAAATTCATGTGGGCTATATCTGTTCAGTGCGTTGAATTGCACTGCTACATTTTTGCCTACATTGTGGTGCGTTTCAGACAATTCATTTTAAATAGGCTGTTTTAAGAAAAGCAACGTGCATCAACACATGACAACTTGTACTTGGCAGTGCATATGGTTGTGGTGTTAATGGGTCCCAAAAAAATGACAAAACAAGGAGATTTTAGATTTCTTCATTTCGCTTTTCTTTTTTTTCTTTCTGTTGTGAAATAGTAAAAAATATTTATGACTTTTTCTCTTGAATTTTTAGAAAAATGAAGATTATATTCTCATCAAGTTGCCTTGTACTTCCTAAATATTGGATGTTGTAGATATGCTTGTTGGAGGCTCATCTTGCCATGTATAGAACAATAGTTATTTTTTCCTAATTATGACACTATTGTCTCAGACAGTACAAGGGTCATATAACATTTAAACATCTGGTTATATTCATTAGAAAGTGAAGCAGCTTATTTAGGAAAGAGAGTTAATGAACTGGGATCCCTGATTCATCAGCATCTGTTGCTTATGTCATACAATTGTCATTGTTCAAGGCATGCATTCAGCCACAGATTTCTGACAGGGTTTGGGATGTGAAGCAGCTGCTACAGGAAATCAGAAATAAAAAGAATAAATATTACTTTTCAGACGTCACTGTTTAAAGGAGAACTATTGGGTTAAGGCTTTTCCCCATATTTCTCCTTAGGGTAACGGGAGGACACAAACTAGCATCCTCCCGTCACACTAGGCTCAGTATACCGCAAGCTGCTGCTCGCAGTATACTGAGACGCCGCAGCAGAAGCGGATCCCGACAATTATGCCGGGATCCACCCAGCTGCGTGACTGACAGCTGGCAGATCGGAGTGGGGAGGGGGAAATCCAGCCCCTCCCCTGTCACGGCAGAGAGCCGTGACAGGATCGAGAGGTGAGCGAACGCCGGTATGTGTTCGCTCACCTCCCGATCTACTGAGCCGACCTGTGACAGTCTCATTGTCACAGGTCGGCTAGAACTATGAGGTGAGTGAAAAGCACTCACCTCATAGTTCTCCTTTAAGCTGAACATTGGGCAATGAGCTGAATACACAGATGAAATACATATCAGGCAGTGTGGGAAGCACAGTGGTGTAGTAGTTAGCACTTCTGCCTTGCAGCACTGGGGGTTCAAATCCTGTTCAGGACACTATCTAAATGGAGTTTGCATGACTGTGCTTGTGTGGGTTTCCTCCGGGTACTCTGGTTTCCTCCCATACTCCAAAGACATGCTAGTAGGTTAACTGCCTCCTGTCTAATTCCTATCATCCTATGTATGCATGTGTGAACTATGTAAAGTTCTGTGTAAATTGTCAGCAGTATTTAAATTATCTATAATAAATAAACAAGGTAGTTGTTCTACCTGCCAAAATTTGCACAGTTCTGCCACACAGCACAACCCTCTCTGGCAAGAGACCTGAGTTGTCCTTGTTACAATCAGGTTAAACTTACAGGTCTTGTCCCTTCTCCAAACTGCTACTGAACAGTAAAAACAGATGCAGACCGATGGGCTCATCTCTCTTCCAATTATAATGTTTCTTGTTAGCACATTAGCACTGCAGCACAACTGATTGGCTGCTTGTGTTGCTTCTTCCTTACACCAGTCCGAGCTCTGCTGTACAGGGAATTGCAAGAGGCTGATGTTAAGCCAGTTTTAGGTACTTACACTGCATGCATTTAAAGAAATGCTTTTAATGATGTGTTAATGAATACAGAGCTGCATTCATTTGTGTCTTTTATATCTGACTTTTTTTTCTGTGTGTATATCTTATAACATATTGAAATCATAACAAAATAATGTGGATAATCTGCATTTTTTAAATCTCTCGCTGAAAGATATTTTGAAGACATTTGCGTTTCATCAAACCAAACGTTATTCCAAACCAGTATATATGCTATTGTACTTCTGATGCCAGGCTTGCAAAATACAACATTCAACCTTAGCAAGTAAATGTAGAGGTGTTTCTGAGGAAAACCTCCTTCAGGCGCACAGGCTGCATTTGAAACCTGTAAAAGTTTATACTACTGGCAGGCATAATCCTTCCCAGAGTCCTAATTTTGTATTATACTCAGCATCCTATGTCCTGATGAAGGGGCACAGTTGGCTTTTCCTTCTTTGACAAAAAACTTTTCAGTCTGTAAAGTTTATGGTGAATGTAATTTGTTTTTAAAAAAAGCTCCAGGTGTGCCCATATAGATGTGGCCACTGTGCCCATTCAAGTTAATTACAGGCTGACAGTGAATATATCTGTCCGTGGCTGTTCGCATGTAATCGTACATGGTACAATTACCTGCGGATCAGGAGAGATGCTTGACCCGGGTTGCAAACTCTCTCCTTATCCGCAGGTAATTGTACCATGCATGATCACACACCTGGGACTCCTGCCGCAAGAATCCGTAGGTTCTTGCCGTAGGAATCCCCAGAAACTCGTGTGCATGAGGCCTAAGTGAGCTAGCACAGATCAAGCACCTCTAACCCAATAATGTAATACCTTACAGAAAAAAAAGTCTAAGATGGTGTTGGGGTTTTATTATTATTACAAACATTTGCTAAATTTATTTTAAGTTGTAAGTGTGGATGTACAGTAAGTGAGTAATTATCTGCAGTCATTAATTAAATGAAATCCTACAACCCATGCCTAGCAACTTTAAGAGGCCCTGTTACCAGAAGCCATAGTACGTTGTATATTTTTATAGAGTAATGCAAAGCTGCTTTATTTGTGAGTACTATTTTCCCTCTGAACATTCATTTTATTTAGAAAACTGCAGAGCTGTAGACGGTAGAAGAGAATTAGATTACTCCAACACATCTGGGATACTCTTGAACACATCTCTTCCAATAGAAAATGCAATGATTTGACATCTCATCCAGACTAATTTTATTTCCAAACAGACTAAAGGAATGTCAGGTGAATGCACAGGGAAGGTAATATTTACCCTTTTATAAATCGAGTTAATGACACAGTATTTATTTTTCCTATTAAAGAACAGATGTTGCTGAATGTCAAAGAATGTAATTTTACTGGACAAATGTTGGGCGAATGTCCACTAACGTTGATTTATTTAATAGGATGAATGTTGTCCAAAGAATATTGGATGAATGTCAGGCAAATTGGCCATTGAATAAACCAAATAATATGAACAGAGCTCACTATAATCAAACATTGATTTCCAAGATAGATGCAGGTTCTTTTATACATAATATAATTCACACTGCAAAACCTTAATTCATTGGCCATTAAATTATTTAAAAAATACACCCCTTAATAGATAAAAAATGTGTTTAGTTTTCGTTTCAATTCAGAATTGTTTGTAGTTTTCTGAAATTCAGATCCGTTTGATGTTTGTTATTCAGATCGATCCGAAGTTTTTGTTTTGGAATTCAGATCTATTCAAATTTATCTGGATAAAGTTTACTATGTTGTTAAACGTGAACATTTAAAAAAAATAAACCAGCATGGGTC
>NW_017306663.1:1224380-1235550 GCF_000935625.1 Nanorana parkeri
TTTAATAAAGGACTTATCAAAACTGTATGGCATGTTTATTTACTATCTTAAAGTTTATTTGGTGAAAGAGTTGGGGTAACAACTACACATTACCCATTCATGAGGGGCGCGGCATCTGGGTGCCCTCTTTATGAAAGATAAGCTCCCCTGCCCGCAGACCTCCACAACCACTGGGCCAGGGTTGTGGGGAAGAGGCCCTTGTCCCGTGTTGAGGGCAAGTGACCTGGTATGGTGCAGGAGGGGAGCCGCATGATCGCCCCCCTTTTCTGCTCTGCTAGGTCGCTGCTCGGATCAAGGGTCTGGTAAGGGATTTGGGGATTTATTTATTTTTGGCATGGGGTCCACCCTAAAGTTTCTTTCAAAACTAAAGGGTTTGGTATGAATTTGGGAGGGATGCCACCCGTTTAAAAAAATATATTTTCACGTTTAACAACATATCAGTTCATTCCGAATGACATTCAGACAAAATTTGGATACATCTGTATTTTCGTTATCAATAATTCAGATACATTAGAATTAGTTATTTTACGTCCGAATGTCAATTTGGAAGAAAACAAATGCACCAGCCTAATACACAGCATATTAGCACATAATGGCAGACTTACCTGCAAAACCGATCTCCAGCGATGCGCTTCTCCCTCGCTGGCACTTTTATTGTCTCCTGATTCTCTTCTGGGTTTCAAGTCTTCAGCTGCTTGATTGTCTGGGCCCCATGACATAACTTTCACACATGCGTGTGGGACTCACTTTATCTCAGCATGCCAGTTCTGTGCTAATGCACAGCTCAGTGTGCAGAAAAAAAAATGGCTGAATGGCAGCAAGCAGCTTTTATGGCAGAAGAGACTTACGAAGACTTACGAATAGAAAGCCTGACAATAGGCAATTTGTTTGCTTTTTACTTCTACTTCGACACTTACATGTAACAACGTAAACATTAATATTTATAATAATTAAATACTAAATATTCAGATTCCCGCAGCCCAATCATCTGCAAGTTTATTGTTGCGCATTTACAAACTGCAGACAAATATTCACAATGCTGGTTCAACTAGTCGTCCTTGTCCATATGTTCAGGGAGAGAGGATTAACGAAACTTTCTTTTCTTACCTTGGGAAAATTGCATACATATCTTAACATTTTTAGGATATGTCTTTCCGAAGTGTAAAAGTTACTAATTGAACTGTAGAGGATTTCAGTGACAATATTAAATATAGTAATTGTGTTGGCTGCACACTGGGAACCATCTGCAGCTTCTCCTCTCCACATCTGACAAACAGCGGCTCTCCACTGCAGACGGTTTAATCGTTGATCCACCTGCATCTACTAATCTGACATCTTAATCGGGATTTTTTCTTCTTTTTTTTTTCTGCCCACTTGTAAGGTTTTCTGTATCTCAGAAAACTATCACTTTTTAGACAGAGACTCCAAACTCCCCTCTGCTTTGTTGCCTCCAGCTGAACAGACTTAATGGACTGGCAGGAGTTCAGATAGCCACCATGTTTTCTGTTCTTTGTGTCTACAGATCCTGCTTGTTACTGAACAGAAGCCCAAGAACAGAGAACTGCTGCTTCTCACACTCTCCTCACATACACATTCTGATAGAAGCGCAAAGCTGTACACTTTTTTCTCTTTGTTCTGCAGCTGACAAACCTGTCACTCTGCATCTGAAACAGCAAACAGCTGCTTCCCTCCTGCTGCCCATATAAACCTATGCTGAATGCTGCAAAGACTGCTTAGGGCCCATTCACACTATCCTCTTTGCGGTAATGAATGGTAAACGCATGCTTTACTGCAACATATGGTAAGACACCGTTCACAGGTTAGTGCGTTGCGGTGCCATTGAGTCTGTTTATTAAGTTTAGAGAATAGGTACAGTTTTGCAGTATCAATACACATACAGTAATGACATCTGTTGTACAGTATTTACATTAAAAAAGGTACAAAGAAAACTGTAAAACAATGACAGTCTCATGGAATGATTTTGCACATATCCATAGCCGGTCAGAATATAAGAGGGATCACATAAATAGAAGGACCAAGTCAAAGTGAGCTATGCCTTAAAATGCAAAAGGGTCAAATCAAAGTGTATTATTCTAGGTTGTGGTGAATATAGATTCGTACCATGGATCCCAGGTTTTCTGACATTTAAGAGCCAATTATTCATTTTAGTTATTATAAAGCCCTATTGCAAGGGTTAATTTTGTTAGTGGGCCACTGTTGGAGGGGATTAATACATCTACTTAATTGCCATCATCTTGCAAGCTATAAATAAAAACATCATGGGCATGTGCATAGGGGGTGTCGGGTGTGCCTAGGCACACCCTAATCACCCGAGTGCAACACCGGAACCATAGGTGCGAACTGACCCTTTGTGATAGAGAGTGTCAGCAGGACTAGATGGTGGATGATCAAAAAGGTGAGTTGAGAGGAGCAGTGTGCGGTTTTAAAACATAGATGGAAAGAGGGAGATAGATGACAGAAGAACATCAAAAAGACAGAGGAGATAAAGGGAGCAGATCATAACTGCGGGCAGGGAGACGGTCAGAGTTTCCGCCACTCTACCTCTGTGTGTCACTGAACACTGTAAGCGTGTCTCATCCCAAGTCTTCCTGACAGGTACCGCTGGCATGCTGTGTGTTTGGGGGGCAGAAGATCTGACCATGGAGATGTTCAGACATGAAAATGCCCCCTGATTTTCAGGTCTGACCGGTTGCATAATGTAATCCTTCCTTTTCTTTGTGTCAGATTTATTTATCAGATCTTTTCATCTTCTGTGGATTTTTTTTTTCCATTTTACTGACTGAAAGAGCCATTCCTTAAACTTGAAAGGGTATTTTATAAAACAGTTAGTAAACCTGTCAATGATGAAAACTTTTTAAAAGGAAAGTTCTGCCCGAGCGGAAAGGTGTCTGCCATTATCCTAATTGGCCAGAAAAGTCTCTGTGTGCCCTTTTGATCCTGGTTTTACTTTGTTACTAAATGCTTGATCTCACCGATGTCAGAATACCCAGTTAATAATTATATCTACTAGTATGTGCTGCACAGAGGATTTTGTGGTCAGGCTGGTGGAGTCTGTGGTCACCCTGTGGTAGGGAGGGGGTGGTTAGTGGGTGGGGGGAGGGGGGTGTATCACCTGTGCCCAAGCCTTGCTATTTCTCGTTTTCTCTCCTGGCTGTCTCTCCTCGCTCTCTCTCCTGGCTGTCCCCCTCACTCATCCACCTGGCTGTCTCTCCTCGCTCATCTTTCTGGCTGTCTCTCCTCACTTTCTCTCCTCTCTATCTCCCCTGGCTGTCTCTGCTCGCTCTCTCTTCTATCTCTCCTGGCTGTCTCTCCTCTATCTCTCCTGGCTGTCTCTCTTCTCTCTCTCTCTCCTGGCTGTCTCTCTTCTCTCTCTCTCCTGGATGTCTCTCTTGGTAATTCATAAAAGAGCGTAAAACCTTACATTTAAATAGGAACTTCGGGCAAAAATAAATCTTGAAAGGGTTAAGTGGTTGTTTTGGCTAGTGTAATACTCATCCGAACCTGGTTGGCTCCTAGACCGGTCCCTTGTCCCCCTCTCTGCTCCAGCGATGGAATGTCATTCAGCGTCTTCATGTCCAATGCACTGTAAAGCATGTGATGACTCATATGACCTTAGGCCACTGGAGCAGAGGGGGAACAGCCTGAAGGGACCGTTCTAACAGTCAGCCGGGATTGTGGTTCAGGTGAGTATAACTCACCTGAACCACGTATTTTAGCTCCCCAGAAAAAATTAGCACTTAACCCTTGCATTGTGGGGGGTAGCCCCAATGCAAGGATTAAGATTTTATTTGCCCAAAGTTCTTCTTTATGTGTAATAACTGTAAAACTACAGCAGTCTAAGGTCTCTGCCAGAAGATTGAGTCAAACTGTCTACCCATGTCAGTCCCTAAACCCCCTCCACATCAGCACAGACCTCTTGACTAGTGGTTTGGGAAAAGTCATGTGACTGACCGGCAGGATTAACTTTATTACATCAAAAGGTGAGGTGTTATGATTTTTGGTTAGCTTTTGCTTGTATCATACAAGCTGAATTGAAAGAATTCCAGGCTATCCACCAAATACACCGTTAAAATCAATTTATATTAATTGTTGCTGTTTCTCAAATGATGTATAGCTCTGTTCAAACCATCTTGTGATTCACACACCACCACACTAGTTATTAAAAAGTAAAACCTTACCATTTGCTTTACCTTGGCTAATCTTGCAGTGGTCCAGCAGTGGCTGGTCACATGAGCATCGGTCACAATGTCTGTACTGTTGCAGATGATGTTTGGGGCCTGACAGGAAACTGGGCAAGTGACAGTTGGGCAAGTGACACTGCAATGTCCTCACTGGCGGAACTACCAGGGTCGCAGTGGTCGCAATTGCGACCGGGCCCTGGCGTTCCACCTGGTGGGGGAGCCCACAGAGGAAGAAGAGGGCCTGCAGCTCCCTCATGCCACCCCCCAAAAATAGTGCCGCTCCTTCTCCGCCGCTCTGCCACCCGCCACAGTAGAAGCGGGGCATGTATTGGCCGCTGTGCTGCGGGGATGAAGAGGCTGTACAAGTGAGTTGTCACCTGTCAAGCAGAATGTGCTGCAGGCACCACCAGGCAGCACATTCTGCTGTGTGGGAGAAAACCCTTTCCACTCAGTCCCGCCCCCTGGCCGCCGAGACGAGGAAGAAGGTGCTGCTTAAGTCAGGTAAGTCTGGTGTGGGTGAAGACTGGACTGGGAAGAGGGGCGCGGGGTGGGGGGGGCCTGAGAAGCGAGTGGTACTCAGCATTGCTGGTTTTCATGATAATGTATTGCTGGGACTTGCAGTCCGACATAGCTGGTGGAATTCTGCATTGCTGTATAATGATTATACAGCGATGCAGAATAGCACCAACTATGCAGGACTACTAGTCCCAGCAATACATTATATTATTAGGTAGGGATGCACCAGTGCCAAAACTGGGCATTAATACTTTGTAAATAAATGCTTGTTTCCTCGTTAATCCCGTATGTGCGCAAGCGCAGATGCTGAGGTCAGCATTCTCGACAGAACAACAGCACTAAATTTTTAAACTGAAGCGGCTGCCTGAAGTCCTACGCTTGCTTGGGACCTCGGCAGCCTTCCTGTTAACCACACGGTGCCTGTTTATAGTGCCTTCCCATGGAAGTGGGGGGCCCATCATGGTTTCTTGCACCATGGCCCTGAAGTTTCTAGTTACGCCACTGAATGTCCTGTTACAGTTTTGGAGCTTTCATTGTCACCCACCAACTGATTCTTCAAGGAAGCAGCAGTGTAACAATGCTCATTGTTTAATATATTATATATTTTTCAGATAAGCCCATATACCAGGGGCTCTCCAAAAGCTTGTTGTGTATTCTCGGAGGAGTGTTAGCAGCACTTCTCATATTATCAGCTGCAGTAAGTGCATTACTGATGAGAAGGAAAAAGAAGAAGAAGAAGAAGCATAAATCAGACACAGACAGTGATGTGTGAGTATATAAAAGCTCAAATAACTCCTGGAACACATATCAGTGCTATGTACAGTACAATATTCTGAATCTCCATAGCATAAAAAATGTAACACAAGTATTATAATACAGAAACAATTTACTAAAGGCGTGCAAGGTCTCTGCCAGAACAGCAAATGTACCCTCATTTTAAACATTTACAGGGTTATTCACAAAAGGGTGAAGAGTTTGGAGAAGGCAGGAAAAGTGAACAATCTAGGCCAAAGTAGCAGATTTGGGGAAAAGTCTCTAATTCAGCTCACTTTCCAGTTTAGCTATTTTGTCCTAGATTGTTCACTTCTCCTGCTTTCTCCAAACTCTTCACCCTTTTGTGAATAACCCTGTTAGTTGAGTAAATGGTGGCTATCTCTGATTTGTCCTTTTTCTGTGGTATGGTTAGTCAGAGGAGCTTAGCTTTTGCTGGGAACCTGCTAATGCTCCTCCTGTCTTTCTTCCCATCTACCTGTTCTTCTTGCTGTTGTTTGTCCTTTCTGCCATCTGCCTCTTGCTGCTTTTTGGTTCCTTCTACCATCCTCTCTGGCTTTTCATGCACTCCAGGACTTACATTCTGTCCCCTGGCATAAGCTTGCACCCCTTATTTACCCATTCAGATGACTTGTGCACTTGGATGGGCATAATTAAGTGCATGCTTCCTAATTGGTCCATATTGTGGGTGACATTTTAGCATTCACACCGTTGTGACTTGTATATCGTGTGTGTTCTAGAAAGGTGGCAGCTAAAGCAAAAGGGAGCTGCTCCAGTGGTCATCTGGTCCTAACAAAATACTATAAATTTATGATCAGGGATAATAAAGATTTTTAACTAAGTAGAGATGCCATATTGTTTAGAAATACTCAAGAATTAACATGGATCTCCTGCCCTTTCACACTACCCGGTCTCATACTACTTGCACCTGAGACATCTGACACAGGTATTTTACATTTTAAAGGAGTTCTAAAGTCACAGCATTTGCTATCCTGTTATAACATTAGTATTGTAATAGGAAAATATGCTAGAGTTGTTTTTGATAATGCAAAGTTTACTTTTATGTAGTGAGTGCTGCCTTCCGTTTGCCCATCACTTTCAATAACCTCCAACTGGATTTCCAGTGTGGTGAGCTTCTCTTTCACTGCTGCTTGATGTTATCCGATCTCAATTTCTTAAGGCTACATATCCCATCATGCATTGCTTCCTGCAAGCAATGATAATGTTACATTGTTCAGACATTGAGTTGCAGTCAAGAAGGCAGGTTCTGTAAGATCTGTGACACAAAGGAGTGCATACTCACAGGGCTGAGTGAAATTGTGTCAGTACATTGAGGAAGTAAATCCTATGAGTATCTTCATTAAAAGGAGAATTATGAGGTGAAGGATTTTCACTCAGCCTCATAATCTGAGACGACCTGTGACAATGAGACTGTCACAGGTCGGCTCAGTAGATCGGGAAGTGAGCGAACACATACCGGCGCTCGCTGATTTCTCGATCCTGTGCCGGGAGAGAGCCGTGAAAGGGTAGGGACTGGATTCCCCCCTCCCTTGTCCGATCCTCCAGCGCTGACTGGCGGAATGGACGGGGGAGGGGGCAGGTACAGCTGGCTCTGCCTCTAGATAGGCAGAGCCAGCTGTCACTCACGCAGCTGGGTGGATCCAGACATAATTGTCGGGATCCGTTCCAGCTGCAGCATCTCAGTATACCGCGACATGTTTGTTTATTTGTTTCATATGTTTATTAGGAGTGGGAGAGAACTTATGGAAATTCAATACAGAAATACATATTTATCGATAGATACCCTTTAACTAGTTTATTTTAATATCCCACACACACCTAAGGTTCCTTGGATAAAATAAAAACTGTGTTGTTTTTATACTAAGTAATCTAATACAATAAACAGCCAGTATTCCTGTTTATTTCTGTCTTTAGGGTAGATCCTCCGCCACCACATAAACCAGCACCTCCACCAAAAAAGAAAACTGAAGTGAAAACCCACATAACCGCTCAAGACATTCAGGTATATCTCATTAACAAACCTGGATAGATGGACTAAACCACAAAAAATGTCTGTAGCAATCATTTCCTTTGGTTGTGTCTTTCTGCTGGAGCAGGCCAGAGAATAAAACAGAAGTGTTTTCTGGTATTTGTGTTTTAAAGCTGAGCTCCAGGCACACAAGATCATAAAAAGGATCTAGACTCCAAGGAATTAAATACTGCTATTGCTGGATAGGAACTTGTAAGCTAAAAAAATATATAATTAAATATATCTGTTTAAATTGTTACAATGCGCTCTCACCATTAATGTTTTGTATTATCTGAATTTTAAAAATCCAGCATTTTAGAAATGTACAAACTGCATATTACAACCGACTGACAACTTTCCAACTACTATGCCACACATGTATTGTACCAATGCCAGGATAACTGATATGTTTGGGGTGGCAAAGAGAGTATTAATACAAGTAATACAAATGTGAAGATTCTAGATTTCCTGAAAAATAACCATCCATCTCTCTTTCCAGATGAGTACATATATTAATACCTATTTTAAAAAAATTATAATAAATTAATCTCCGACTGTCTCCATAGATTGTGCACTTGGACCCGGTGAAAGCAGAGGAAGAATTCATTGCACTGCCCATACAGACTCCTTATTATGATATCTCAGCAACAAACTGTGAGCAGAGGGTAAGGTGCATCCATGTAGAAAACTGACATGTAGATGTTCCATATAATTTAAAAACCTATTATAGCGCAGAGAGGAGCACCTAGTACAAACAATCATACAGCTAGGAAATTCATTTTACATTCTTTACTGGTTAGGCAAACAAGGTACAGACAACTCGTTTGGGATGTGGATTCCCCCTTCTTCAGGGCATAAGTCACATTTTGTATGTGGGTTAAGGTTGTGTTTGATGTAAAGACTGGTGTGTAGACATAGGGAGCTGGAACTGCAGATCATTGTGTCTGGCAATACCGCAAATACAGAAGATACAGTATCAGCTCTTCTACCGTATAGAAAAGAGAGAGATTGTAACTTTTGCTTTCGTTATTGAAGGATTTGATTACCAGGAATAGTAAGAAACACACGCACCACTGCGCTGCACATCTATTTACAATATTTGTGCTACATTCTATTACAGCTCTTCCCATACTGTCAGTGGCAGCTTCACTGTCAACTTTCCTCTTCTATAACCCCTGGCTTAGAACCATTTGCATCCTACCTCCTCTATTACCTACCCATATTCTTTCTTGGTTTATGGTCCATGGACAGTTCCCACTTTGCCCACTATACCCCCTCCCCCCTCCAAATCTACTACACTTAGCCATCATTCTGCATCTACTTTATTCTCCTATGGTCCATGAGCAGCTCCCATTCTGCTTCTTCTCTCATGATCCATGAGCAGTCCTCTCTCTGCTTCTTCTCTCATGGTCCATGAGCAGTTCTCACTCTGCTTCTTCTCTCATAGTCCATGAGCAGCTCCCACTCTGCTTCTTTCATGGTCCATAAGCAGCTCCCAATCTACTTCTTCTCTTAGTGGTCCATGAGCAGTTTCCACTCTGCTTCTTCTCTCATGGTCCATGAGCACCTCCTAGTCTTCTTCTTTTCCAATGGTCCATGAGCAGTTCCCATTCTGTTTTTTCTCTCATGGTCCATGAGCAGTTCCCACTCTGCTTCTTCGCTCATGGTCGACCAGCAGCTCTCACTTTGCTTCTTCTCAGATGGCCCACAAGCAGTTCCCAGTCTACTTCTTCTCTTAGTGGTCCATGCTCTGCTTCTCCTCTCATGGACCATAAGTAACTCCCACTCTGCTTTTTCTCCCAGTGGTCTGTGATTACATCCCTTCCTGCCTCCCTGACACCCCCAGCTCCACGAATTCAGCCGAAATGAACCCATTCATAAATGGTCTGACTCCAACCTTTGTTATTATTTATAAAAAAATTAATGTAAGATTATTGCTGATGTGCATAAACTGTAAAGTTTCACATTAAACCACAAATTATTTTCCAAGTTACAAACCCAAGCATTTTATAATGCAGGTGGAACACAGTCTGTATATACACATTGTGATCTACAAATCTACAAGGTCTTCAGAACATGTTCTGCAGACAAACTAGATAGAGAAATAGCATGGGAAATTTAAATAGTATTCTGACTGCATATATATCATTGAATCTAGAAAGAAATCAAATATTTGTCTCTTCCAGTAATATTAAGGTGATGTCAAAGAATCCATTGTTGTCTGTCAGCTGAAGACTACTAAGATCAATGTTTTGTCAGTATGTAATCTTTCTTTCATGTAGTGAATGGCATGTATTATCAGTGTGACGGCTGATAAATATGTGTTCTGCCAAATTAATACTGATTTAACATAAATGACTTTATCAAGGCATTGTAGCATGAGCTGTTATTAAAGTGTACCTGTGAGTGTCAGGCTGTTGGGTATGATAAGATGGATCCATTTCTGGCTTGCAGGCATTTCCAGGTATCTGTATGCATTTTTAGATTTTGTAGAACGCACCATTAGTGTACATCACATATAACAATGAGTGACAAGTTAATTACATCTTTTAAACATTTATAAAAATGACACTGATCAAAAGACCAACATGCCATGTGGTGATTAATTTATTAAGCTCATGCTGTTTAATATTTAAAAACGTTTAAAACCATTGTTTGAAAAGCAATACCAATATTACTACTGCACAATATATTAATGTCAGATAATTTGATATAACTCCCTTATTTTGCCAAAGAAAAATGATGTGTGTAGTCAAAACCTGAGAATTGATAATAAACATGTCTGGCTGAACAGAATATCTTTTTATAGAAGCACTAATTGAACGAATCAACATATCAATCCTTTAACTGTTCAACCTTTATAAAACAAATACTTTACATATAATAAAAAGTTAATACTAAATCATGCATCAAACAACAGGGTGCCCATCCTTTTGGCTACTGGATAAAAGACAAAATGCAGGTAAATATTTGTAAAAATAAAATGCTGATTTGAATTCAAACCTCACTCACATTTTGTTTGTAAATGAAAACTCCAATATGTTTTTCTCTGAAAGCAGATTTCCAGGATTTTCAAAAGTTAACCTTTGCAGTGGGGACGTTTTGGTCTAGGGTGTAAAATAAAGAAGATATACTTTGATTGTGGTGACCACTCACCCCCCCTGTGGTGACATCAGCAGACCGCTGGAGCCTGGGGAGGGGGGGGAAGAGGCTGCAGGGACAGATCTAGCAGTCAGGCTGGTTTTTGGAATCAAGTAAGTATATTTTCTTTATTTGCACCCCTAGACCAAAAGGAGCAGTAAACCCTTGCATTGCTGGGGGTAGCCCCACTTCAATTGTTAACTTTTGAAAATCCTGGAGTTTACTTACAGTATATACTCGAGTATAAGCCGTCCCGAATATAAGCCGAGGTACCTAATTTTACAAAAAAAAAATGGGAAAAAGTATTGACCCGAATATAAGCCGAGGGTGGGAAATGAGGCAGCTACTGGTAGATAGATACCAATAAAATTACATTAATATTTATTTAAAAGAAAAATAACCTAGCTCTGTAAGTGGAAAAGGGGGTACAGGGCTACATATCATGTACTACGGATCATTTAACCCATTCATATTAGCAGAGGATAATTGTAAATCTATTGTTCAGTGCACT
>NW_017306663.1:1235680-1236519 GCF_000935625.1 Nanorana parkeri
AACCCCATTTTAATGCATTCCTTTTTTTAAATAAATATAGATAAGGGATGCACCAATTCCACTTTTCCAAGTAATATATTTACTTGTAAGCTAATTATCCTCAAACAATGATTAGCAAATCTATGTGGTTTTTAAAGTGGGGGGAGGGGGTTACCTGCTAAATGTTCTGAGCACACCTACTTTGTGAACTTCTCTGAAAAGGTGTCAGTTCTTTTTGTTTTCAAAAGATGTCACCAGCACTCCAAAAGTAGATTCAATATATTCAAAAACACACAATTTAGTTCTTTTTGTTTTGCACTTGATTTGATTACTTCAAGATTTCTTTAGTATAACCATTGGGAGAGATCTGCTGAAAGGTTTGTAGACTTCTTCAGAGCTAAGACCAATTTCATACATTGAGAGTTTACAAAGCTGCACATTCAGCCAGTGCATCAAAGCAATGTCCTGCAGCGCTCGGCAGATTCTTTGACCAGAAGTGTCTCAAACTCAACCCCATCACTCTGCAGACATTAACCAGCCTTCACTCCTGGGTTTCAATCCAGAAGAACCCACACATCTTCTTAAGGGAGTTTAATCCTCTCTGGTTCCTTCCCAGGACCTACAACCAGGGAGACATCTTTTTTCCTCTATTGGTGTGGCCTCTTCATACCCTACCTAATGCACAATCTTTCATCCCCTCCCTAATGCATGAGCTTCCATCCCCTCAACCACTGCTCACTTCATGTCCCACTCCACAAATTGTTAGACTTGTGCACAGGATAAAAATTTGTTTTGAACTAAACGAATGAAAATTTTAGGCGGGACCCCACATTCCCCCCCCCCCCCTTTTTTGGGGGGGG